>NW_007577831.1:12262-34378 GCF_000690725.1 Stegastes partitus | reverse complement strand
AAGAAGTCACCGTTGTCACAATGGCTGCAAAAAAAAATCGTTACATCAAATAAAACCCTGTAACACCTCTTCATTTATGTACAGGTTAACCCTCTAAATCCTGAGAAGTTTCTAGGCATTTTCAGCTGCTGTTTGTTTTTTACTCACTGTGGCCTCATTTTTCACTGTTATGTTAAGTCCTGCACCCTTGTGGAAACAGCACAACTACTTTATGTTTACCATTAATATATACATTTTTAAAATTCTATATCTTTGTTTATTTTACAAAATGTTTTAAGAACTGGAATCAACATGTCCAACATTTTACCCACAGGTATTACCAAAAAAAAGTTATAGCTGTATATTCTAGAGGTATTTTACTAATTGCATTTTTAATATGTGTCCGTCTTTAGCTCCTTTCTCCTCTGTGTAAACACAGCCTGCAGTTCAGTCCAATAGTTCCTGAATGTTTGTGATTTGACTGTTGGCAGCAGCTGTCAGTAAAGTCTTGTAATGAAGGTTTATTTTCAGCAAATTTTGAAGTGAGGCATGAAGAATCAAGTAATTTTGATGCAGTATCACAATTTTCAGCTTAGATTTGGTTAATTTTTCATTATAGAGCCACATGTCACATGTGTTTAGCATAAGGACATTCAGAAAGTTTAAAACCTGACCATTTTTTTGGGTTGCTTTTACAGTTTTTTACTGACAAGTGGTGTCCTTTTGGTGATTTTTTTTTTTGAGATGCCCTTCAAACTTGCCAGTGGGTTTTGGGGTTCAGGGGGTTACACGAAACAAACTTCTGAGATGAAGTTTTGTTTTCCTAGTTGCTGTTTTTAAAGTATGTTACTCCAAGTTGCTCTCAGTTGCAGTCCTACATGTCATCTTTTAACCCCAAATGTGAGTCTCTGAACCGTGTGAAACTTTGTCTTACATCTGGACAGAGCGGGTCAGGGCCTTAAACCTTTCATCTTTGAGAAATGACCGGTGCCCGTCACACTGATTTATGACTGTAAGATCACTTTCAGGCTCGCCAGGCACCAGACAGACCATCACCAAACTCTGCATCACTGACCTCAAATGTCCTCGTGAACCGTACCTGACAGGTCAGGCCTCAGCCTGCTGGTCGCACCGGCCAAGGTCAAGTGAAACAGTTGTCTGCAGTCATCTGGAAGTGGTGCCTCGAGGCGGTAAACACAGTGGTCAGCTCGCGGTCAGTATGTGCAGCTCTCCCACGCCACATCATCGTCAACTCAAGACAACATACAGCGGTCCTCACATGCACTTTACTGTCCGACTGAATTAAGTGTAGTTCAGCTGAAATGCAAAAAGTTAACTCCCGATTAGACGTGTAAGAGTGGCTGCGACTGACTCAAAAATTTATTCTAAAGCATGAAAAGTTCCCTTCATAAAGCAGCATGTGACCCGATACCGCTGTGCATAATATTCACATCATGGAGCTCATACACAACAAAGGAGCTTTATTTTTTGTGTCTTTCTCTGTTATCTGTCATCACAGGTCAAATATGAGAAAAGGCCTGTGCGTTGACTCTGGCCATTTACAACGTTGGGTGAAATTATAGTTGTCAGTGGAGCTTTTTGCTGAGCTAAAACATTGAAGGTTAGGAGTTTTCCAGCTCATCAGGCTTCAGCTGAGTTAATGAACCCTCATGGCCCAGCCCCCCCACTCTGGTCTGAGCATTACTCACGGGCGAAGCAAAAGAAGAAAAAAAAAAAAGAAGCAGCAGCAGCTACCAGTGTTGTTACGCCTCAGCAAACCACTGCACACACACACACGGATCATGACTGTGGAACTTACAGGGTCGCAGAGGTCTACGCAACATCTGCTGATCCCGTGTGATATCTCAGGAGAGTTAAATCAGGCTTTGCTGCGATATGGATAAACAAACACAAACGTGCTGGGACATAATTGAATTACTTCCATCCACCAAGAACATTGAAGATGAAGGGTGGATGCCCCTGGACATGTTTGTGTGTGTGTAGTTAAGCTGCAAAGTCAACTGATGTCATCTGGCAGAAGACTCTCTGGCCCAGATTTACAGGACGTACATTGGTTTTCAGAAGTGGACAGTATTCCAATCATGGAGGAATTTAATTTTAGTTTATTATAATATCTCTAGACAAAAATGTCTCCGCAGACACGAGGAAATATATTAAAAGGACCACGTTTATTTACACACTTTAAAACAGTATTGGGGGTGTTTTCATGGATTTGGGTTTTTGAAGTGTCTTGTTTTTGCATTTGCACATTCACACATTATTTTCTGATGTCAGAAACTTTAATAAAGCCTAATCCTGGTTTTCGAGTAGCCACAATATGGTAGCTGTAATATTTCGAAAGAAACCAGAATACATGTAATCCCAGTTTCTGATCACTGAAGGCTACCTGCACAGGTGTAGCTTCAAGCCAAGTTGATGTAGTCATTCTAGCGATAATGAAACTGACCCTTGTACCGTTTCCTGTTGTCTCATAACAGTTCAGCTGAGTCAAACAGCTGGTAATGGGACGCTTTAACCATATGGAAATTTTCCCTCCACCTTGGTTTATGGAAAAACCTTTGTCCCAGTATACTGATCCACTGCTCCCTCGTCCCATATGGTGACAGCATCTGGGTTTCCATAATATATTTTAATGCGTATTTTTAAGTGTCACTTTAGAAAAAGCTAATGGAACTGCAAAAAAAAACAAAAAAAAAACATTTGCTCGATATGACCAAAAAGTGTTTGTTTTAACGATTGCTAGACCTGGTTTAACTGAGTTGGTGAGTTAATTTGCATAATCATACATGGAAATATCGTTTAAAATAGGTTCTGATGCTGACAAAATTTTACAGACATGACTGATTGGCTCTTTTAGCTTCTTTCATTGTCTTTGCCTCAGGACAGCATAAATAAATGCTAATCACTGGCAAGCGCATACACCTTGTTAAGAAAACCGAAAACTTGACTGATAGCTTAAATCAGTTTTTACAGAATTAGGCAGCCATGTTGCCATTTTACATGCTTTAATCACTGTAAGTAATTTTTCCCACTTAGGGTAATGTGTTTAATTCACGTTACGTTTAGCCACAATATATTCATGTTTTATCATTCCAATCTAATTAAACACCTGCAAGTAACGTTAGCATAATACTAATTGCTAATTTACGGTTAGATGAGTCAACTACTCCTACAGCTACTGCAGCTAAGGTTGTGTGGTGAGTTCAATGTAGGGCAGCCCAACGCTGTTCATTGTGGTCAAACCAGTCATATAGAGAAATCGCACATAAGCAAACCAACAGTGTGGCTAGCTAGTTCTCTAACTCCCTCTTCCTTTTGCACTCTAATGTATCGTCTGGTGTTTACAGTGTTTCCACGGCTACAGCAGGTAAACAGGATTTGACTCGATTGTCAGATGACCAAAATGAAACGAAATGAAACCAAAACGAAAATACCGATTTTTCTGGTGACGAACATTTTCGCTCACATTTCGGATAACTGAAGTACACAAATCAACAAAATGCATTACGTGGGTCAAGTCATTTTCAAACATTTTAATGCAGAACTGTTACATATTGTACATTTAACAACTACAACATTGCTTTTAGTTTCCTACTGGCTCATTTTCCATAGCAAACGGCGCCCGAGGCTCATGATTTGTCATGTCAAACTGACGGACAAATCATGGTTTCTTATAAACAAAGCTGACATAATAGAAGTAGTGGCGACAACGTCAACCTATAAGGATGTAACAATGCCTGGCACCACGTATATCATCATTTTCTGACCTCCTCACCCTTTCATGTTACACAGCTATTTGAGCCATTACTTATTAAAACATATATAGCTGCTTTAAATAATGATAATGCGTCAGTGACAGTAGATGGGAGTTTGTATTTGTACAGATTTTTGTGTTGTATCTATGATGCATTCTTGCCATCAAACATTATCACAGCAAACATACACAAAACCATCTGAGACAGGCCTCAACATAATATTAAGTTACTGGTGAACATTAACTGCACTTAGCTACAAAGCAGAACACATGCTGCACTACTCACCGTGCCATTATAATGCACTACATGCAGCACTGTTTCATCTAAAACATCCACCGGAAATATGACATGTATTATTTAACCTATTACTAATTCATGGTCAGTTGCAGCGCCGATAAACATGTATGTCTTTGGAGGAGACCCCCTCAAAAAAAACAAAAAACAAACCTGCAAGCAAAGGGTGAATCAGAAACTTAAGGAGACGTACAGTTGTGCCAAATGAAAGGCTCACAGCTTGGCAACAGTGAATGTTTCCAGATATGCAGTGTTGATTACTTGGCCTAGATACAACAATATGGATTATTCTTATCCTCGCTCCTCTGTGTGATGTGATGCGTCGCTGGGCAAAGGGTTTCTAAGTTCACTGGTTTATATAAAGCGTGTCGCTGCAGAAATCCCATGATACGTTTCCTTAAAACCACCACCAGGTCTGTGATTCAATTATGCTTTTAGCTTTGCAGTTATCACAGAATCAAAAAAAAAGGAACACATCAATGGTTCTATTTGAATTTTCAGAAAATGCATTATTAACCCATCACTGAAGCAAAAATGCTCTGGATTGATTAGAAGTAATTACTTGACTGCACACCGAAAAAACCCCCAAATGAAAGCTACTGGCCATTCACACAACACTAAAGAGCATGAAAATCTCAGCCTGCAGTCCGTGGGAGTAGCTAAGCAACCGTGCAGAAAGGATGCCTTTAGAAATCTGTCTACATTTCTTTGACGGCTGCAGATTACGACTGGATTGGTTTTAAACTGCCGACAAGACGCTGGAAGAGCTCCCTGACAGAGTTGTGATTGGGAATGAGTGGCCTTAACAGTATGCCGTGTCAGAAGACATTAGCGCTCACTCAGACTGATGTTTAAATGGTGATGCTATTCAAGGATTTGTGGGAGGAAAAAGTCTTATTCGCTTTCAGTGATCTGGTTCATCCCACAATTGCTTGATTGTGTTATTGTCCAGCTGAATCATGAATGCCATTCACTGGTATTTTAGGAAAATGTCAAGACAGGAACATGCGCTTGAGAGGGGGGGGGGGGATTCAAAGCAAGCTAAATGTTTCATAGGCAGTACAAACCGTGTGTTACAAAAGGCTGCAGATCTTTCAGGCAGCAGTCAAGTTTTTCCACCATTACAGCTTAAAATACAGCTGAAGCAACAACTCTTAAGATGTAATATTATTTTCATCAAGAGTTTTACTGTGATTGAAGCCAGTCTGGATAGACACAGAGTATGTATTAGAGGAAGCATTAGGTGGAGGCTCCCCCACAGTCAGCCACTTAATTTCCTGCATTATGCACCATTTTTGCCTTTTCTGCATCAGTTTATGGTGGAAATTTGTTTAAAGGAGAACAGTAACTTCTGGCATTAGGGGAAAATATCATGTAATATAATTCAGCGAGCCTCTCAGGCTTTCTGTATAGCTGTCAAGTATTTATTATCCTGTAGATTAACTTTTCTCATTCAATATCATCTCTGCTGAGTCAGCACACCATTATTTTTCAAAATAAAAGTTTTCTCTTCTTTCATGTTTTTATTGGGCGGGATGAGAGCACGTGTTCTAAATGCTGAGGAGAATGTACAAGGTGTGTCAGAAAAGTTCCAGGACTGGTGTCACAAAAGATAGATTTCAGAACATCGCTGTGCTGGAGCGACCTCCCTACTCACCCCACCTGCTCTGTGGGATTTTTTCTTCTTCTCCAAGCTCAAGAGGGTCATCAAAGGGACCCGTTTTGAAGATGTGGACAACATCAAGATGGCTGTGACAACAGAGCTGTGGAGAATCCCAGAAGAATCCTTCCAGGAGTGCATAGCAGCGTGGCAGAGAAGGCTGGGAACGTGCGTTAGAATCCAGGGAGATTACTTCAAAGGGGAAAACTTGTAGTTTGTAATTTGGATTTGAAGTATATCTTTTGTGACACCAGTCCTAAAACTTTTCTGATACAGCTTGTATTCCCTGTCACCAGTGAAATGTATGTTTGCGTTGTAGAGAAAAGGAAAAACCAAAGCTGATGATGGACATTACCTTCATTCTAAACTCAAATGATGTGTTTGGCTGGATGTGAGCTGTAAGTTGAACAGTTAAGAATGTCTGAGGTGGTTCTTTGGTCCATGATAATGGTTAATATTTGTTTCATCAGTCCATAAACCTTGTTCCGTAACCGCGACAAATATCAGTTTTGAGCTTGAGCTTGCTGCTAACTTTGTCTTCTTGCTGTTTGGTTTGCGACCATGCAGTTAACAGTTTTAGTCAAAACCATTCCTGGTTTCACTTTTTTCATAAAACTACAGCCACCAAAACTTTCAAATGTATTTTTTTTTAAAAAGGAGGCTTTTTTTTTGTTTAATTTGTTTTTTTTTTTTTTTTTTTTTTTTAACAAAAGCACCAAAGTATTGTCACTATATTTATTGGATGTCATTCATAGGAGTAGATTTCAGGGGCGATGCAGGAGACACATCCTGCTCAATATTTAGTCCTGAATGTGCAGAAAGTTTTCAACATGAGCTATATTAAAGTCCACTGGGTTTATGGATTATTTCAAATGACTTGAAAAGGTGCCGCATGCAAATTTAAAGAAACAAACAAACTACACAAAAAAGGGTAGAAGAGTAAATCATGCCTATATGTGTGTTGAAGCGGCAGTGATGATATAAAAGAAGAAGACTTGATCGATGGGAGAATAAATATTTAAAAGCAGCACAGAATGTCTGAGAGCTTCCTGCATTATATTCCATTATATATTGAACTGTCACCTGCTTCCTGAATTTTGTTTTCCTCTACATAAATAAAAACATTTCCACATAAATTGATGCAGTAAAGGAACAAAGTGGAAAACAAAGTGCATAAAAAATTCACCAGAATGTAAAGTGTGTGACGCACAAAAGTTCCCGGAGGACGACCGCAGACCTCCTGTTAATGTGTCCCCCACCAATATTCAAATGAAAGCGACGCCCACATCTCCATGAAACCATTTCAACTTTGTCATTACAAACACTTATAGTTAAAGTCTCATATAGAGGGTTTCCATCCCTAAATCTCACTTTTAAGTAATATTTTCAACTTTATATTCATTCTTTTTCCTGACTCAGCATATTTTGCATACATTTCATGCATTTTCCTCTTATTTCTGGTTTTAATGTTAATTTTCAGCACCAGACTGGTTTAGGTCATACATTGGTAGGAAGAACTGTGTGTGTCAGCATAAACGGCGTTGAATCTACCATGGCTCCAGTGTCCTGTGGGGTTCAATTTTAGGGCCCTGTTGTTTTATTTGTATCTTCTTCCTTTAGGGTCCATCTTGAGACTGCGTGGCATTTCCTTTCATCTGTACACTGGCGACAGCCAGATTTATCTACCGCTAAAAAAGAAGGACGCTTATTCAATTGAGCCACTTGTGTCATGTCTCTGTGACATTAAGAACTGTATGGCCCTATATTTCTCAAACTGTAACGAAAACAGAGGTTGTTGTGTTTGGGCCGAATGGTTCCAGGGCACCTCCCCAGTCGTTTTGGGTCTTTTGGCTAGTTTCTTAAAACCAACTGTTTCTAACTTGGGCTGCAAGGTGGGGCAGTGGCTAGCACTGTTGCCTCGTAGCAAGAAGGTCGCTGGTTCGTGTCCCGGTGAGGACACTGGGATCTTTCTGTGTGGAGTTTGCATGTTCTCCCTGTGCAGCGTGGGTTCTCTCCGGGTTCTCCGGCTTCCTCCCACAGTCCAAAAACACTCTCTTTGATTTGTTTTTAAATCCTTAAATGTTCTCGCCCCACAGTACCTCTCTGAGCTGATTTCTCACCAGCCCGGTGCCTCAGATCAGCTGATCAGCTGTTTCTGGAGGTTCCGAGGTCCAGCCAGAAGCTTAGAGGGCACAGAGCCTTTGCAGTTGCAGCTCTAAGGCTCTGGAATTCTCTGCCGTTGCTCATTAGAGAAGCATCATCACTGTCCTTTTTTTTTTTTTTTGTTAAAGTTTTTTTTTTGGCCTTTGTGCCTTTATTTGACAGTGCAGTGAGAGAGAGACAGGAAAGTGGGAGAGAAGAGTAGGGGGAGGATGTGTGGGAAAGGGTCATGAGCAGGATTCAAACCCATGACCTCCACATCGGGACTGTAGCCCTGTACATGGGACGCCAGCTCAACCTGGTGAGCTATAGCGGCGCCCTCACTGTCCATTTTTAAAATCTGTCCGAAAAAGAATTTTTATGCCCTGGCCTACAGCTGCTGTTTTATTGTTATATTGTTTTTTTGTTGCTTTTACTGTTCTTATTGTCCTTTTGAATTATTTTATTACTATACTTTTATTGTATTTTGCATTTTAGATGTTGTAAAAGTGTTTTACATTTTGTGTTCAGCACTTTGTTTTGACTTTTGTTGTGTTAAAGTGCTTTATAAATAAAGTTGAGTTGAGTTAATTTTCTTATTATTTATTTAGTTGTTCTCAGTTTATTCTTAATTCCTGTCATTCTAAATAAGCTTTCATTTGTCTGTGAACTCTCAGCGGTTTATTTATACTCACACGAGACACTGTAGTGTTTGTGATGTAACTGTGCAGAGGATTGTAGGCCAGAAAAGCATCGCTGACTGCAAAATCCAACCTAATGTAGAAGGACAAAGATATTTTTGACATATTACATCTGACGTGCTATATGAGGGTGCTTCAAGAATCTCTTGGCCTCACCTGAAAATAAGTTGCGTAACTCCCATAGCATAACAATATATCGTAAAGTCTTATATCACCGTCCACAAAAACTGAAAGGTGAATAATGCAAAAACAGTCTTCCTCCTGTGATGTTTTCTGGTGAGGCTGAGAACTTTTCGAAGTACTCTCATGTTTTGACACACACTAAATCTTTTTCTGGCCCCCTGTACGGTATGTCACGGTGAGTATTGGAACGTAGCCAGTGTCTCAACAAAGTGTGTGTCCTGAACAGAACAAGGACATTTTTGACATTAGAGTCTTGAGCGTACTAATCAAAATTCAAGATTCAAGACCTTTATTTGTCACAAGCACAATTATACATAGCATAACCTGCTGTGAAATGTATTATGCACTTGATCCAGACCAAAACAATAAGAGTAAGAATAAAGAATAAAACACACAATATATATATATATACACACACCCTGGACAGGTATATATATATATATATATATATATAAAAGCAAAAACAAATAAAGTGTCAAATAAATGTAATTTAAATTATAATCATTTCATCAATTGTTGAGCTTCGTCAACAATTAAAAAAACTAAAAAATATAACTTTAGCAACAGTTGTAGGTTTGAATCAGCTGAGGGTTACATAATAAAGCTCATTATATGTCTGTATTATATGTACATGGATTCTCATGTGTGTCTACATAGTGACATTTTCTCCATCAGTGATAAGAAAGAGGCACAAGATAAGAGTGACAGGACCTGGCCAACAGATATCGACTGAAAAAATGCCTTCAAACCCTGTCTGGCTCTGTATGCGGGTGTCTGAAGGGAGGGTGGGGTGCCAACATGTTTTGCCCTATAGCCCCCTAACAGGTAAATCTGGCCCTGCAACTTAGTGAGTCACTCTACAAACTAGTGACATAATCCAATCTAATAGCAGTCATAAATGCATTAAAACTAGTGATTAATCAGTCCAGCTATACCTATAACAGCAGCTCTTTAAAGTAATCGCGTGAATCAGTGAGAGTGCAGGTTCTAGATCAGACAAGAGGCCTGCCAGCTGCTCAGATGCTGCAGCTACCGCCTCCAAAGTCAATGTTGGACACGGAACAAGGAAGTTGTGCACCTGTTGCTGCTGCCTCTTCATCCACTTGTCAGCGCCGACTGCGGCCTTTGTGTTTAAAGGTAAGAAAAGAAACCTCTCTGAATTGTCACTTTCTGACAGTTACTTAAGTTTCAGGGAAAGTCCGTCGGCAGAGGTTTGCTTTATGTTGGCAGGAAGAGTCAGAGCGCAGCGTCAAGGCGCACCAACTCCGGCGATAAAAAGCTCCACGTCGGTGCTGTTGCTCTGTTTTCAGGTGTATAGTGAATCCGCATCATGGCAGGAGCTGAGGAGGAAGCAGCGCCGGTTGAAGAGCAACAGCCGCCGCTCAGCTCCTCTTCCAGCGGCCCAGAGGACTCCCAGCCGGCTGCTGGCCGCTCTAAGGACGCGGAGGAGCGGCCGGCGGAGGGCGGAGCGGCCCGCTGTGAGCCCGGTGGCCGGCATGTGCTGTCGCCTCTGGACCAGTTTAAAACCAGGAGGTTCTTCGTGTTGAGGGTAAACATGTCACATTTGCACTTTACTATAACTGACTGCCAGATGGATCCAATTCCTTAAGTTCTGTAGCACACAGTTAAAAATCAACGTGTTTTAACAGTTTTTAAACTTTTCATAGATCTGCCCTATTTTATTATACTAAAGGTGACAGGTAGTAAAACCACAGAAAAAAGTTTAGATTTAACCATAAAAAATAGGCCAAAAGTGTAAATAATAGTATTTTGCTCTTTTACATTTAACCATAAATTCCTTTTTTTTCTCTCTTTTTTTTTTTTTTTACTGAATTTGAATCAGAAAAAAATAACATAATTTTACAGATAGTTGCCTTATTTAAAAGAGAAATTATATAAACAACTGAAAAATGGCAATTTTAAAAAAAAGTGAATTTGTAGCTTTCTGTCCTTTTGTTGAGATACAGAAAACATCTGGTAAAATCATGAGGAAAAGGCTTTATTTCAAATGTTGACTTTAAAAATAGCGTGTAAATAATATCCACATCAAAAATCTGAATTTTTACCAAAAGTAATTTGTTTTACTGTATTTAGATCTGGTCTAACTACAATTATTTCACAGATAGTTTCACTGCTTTTGCAGTTATTGAACTTTTCGAAGTCCATTATTTTCTAGCTGTTTTTTTTTTTGTTTTTTTTTAAACAATATTTTTTCCAGTATAAATTTGGCTGAATATATGTTTTATTCTATTCTATTTTATGGACTTTGACCATACATAAATATTTTTTTTTCTGTGTTTTACATACTAAGAGGATATATCAGTAAAATACAGAAAATAGCCTTTTTTCAGCAAATCTGCTATAAAAGCATAGTCCAACTATGTAGCTTTACCAGAATCCATCATTTTATATCAATAATATACCATTTCAAACAGTTTAGAATGGTAATTTATTTAAACAAAACACAGACCAATAAAATTACTTTCTTTGTGTAAAATAAAAGATTGAAGAAAAAAAGGTGTAATTTTGACAGTAAAGAAATGAGAAAAAAACACATACAGTATAATACTGTGACATTCAAAAACTGTCCAAACTTACAAATGCAGTATTTAGCTGTTATTTACCAGTTAGCGCTCATCTCTAAATTTTTATATTTTATTTTTTGCAAGGTAGTACTTAAATGTCACTTGAATGTTTGGGGGTTTTGGTATCTTCTGCTCGTCCTCTACATATTTGGGGCATGTTTTCTTGCTCTATGAACTGGGTTTATTTGACAGCTGCTTTTATTTAAAAACGTCTCATCTGGAGCACATGTGGCAAAGACTAAACCCCAGATAGCACCAGATCAGCCACATGTGGTTGGCTTGGTTGATCTGTGGCTGACATTGAGCAGCCAGGAGTAGACCGCAGATGGGCCATCATTCCAGGCTTTATATGGCCCAGACCTGGGTCAGAACCATTCAGGAATCTGGCAGCTTCACTTTGTGCATCACAGAAATACAACTGGTTATACTAGTAAAACTGGCAATACACCATTATTGCTAGTCTTACCAGTTGTTTTTCTTAAAGTTGATTAGCAGGAGTTAGATTTTCATGATCCACATGGTTCGAAGAGACGTTGAAGATGAACCCGTTCAATTGTTTATATGTGACACTTTTGGATTTTCAAACTTTAACAGTGAATTTAGTTGAAATTCCAGTCGTGTAATCATGGGGAGGATCTTAGTATTTTCTCCACCACTGTGGTAAATACAAAGTAATTCTTTTGACACAATAACTAAAATCAATACATCATCTGGCTGAGCTGATGTTCTACCTGGTACAGCATTTATATCGTCAGAAAGTATTCAGATTCCTTCACTTTTTACTCATTTCATTGTGTTGTTTATTAATTTTAAATGGATAAAATTAAGTTTTTTTTCCCCATCAGTCTACGCTCAATAACTCATGCGGATAACGCAAAGTCATGCGTCAAAACCAAAAACTGAAATCTCTGATACTCAAAAGTATTCAGACACTTTGCTGTGTCATCCTTAACTGTGGACATTTGCTTTTATGATCCTTAAGATGTATTTAGGACTTGATCGGAGCCCACCTTTGGCAAGTTGAATTAATTGGAGAGAGATCAGAAACACACACACACACACTTGTGAATATGAGATCCTACAATTCACACTGCATGCCAGCATAAAAACCAGGCCATGAAATCCAAGAACTCTCTATAGACCTCTGTAATGAAACTGTGGTGAGACAGAGATCAGGGCAAGAATATGAAACTTTTCTAAAGTGTTGAGTGTTCCCAGGAGCACAGTGTCCTCAATAATGAAAAGAAAGAAGTCTGGAACCACCAGGACTCTTTGTAGAGTTGAGCACAGACGGCCACCTCAGCTGTTTTCCATCCTTCAGACCTTTATGGTTGATTGGCTATATGGATACCACTCTGAGTAGAAGGGACATGGCAACTCACTTTGAGCTTGTCAAACATCATTTAAAGGGCTCTGAAATATCATCAATACAGTGAAGCATGGTGGTGGCAGCATCATACATGGGGCTGCTTCTCAACAACAGGGATAAGGGGACTGGCTGAGGGAAGGATGAAGCCACATACGCAGAGGTTCCCTAAAGAAAACCTGCTCTGGAGTGCAGCAACCTGACACTGACAAATATTTTTTTTGTTTTCTCCCTGTTTTCTTCCTCCATGAATCAACCGGCCTGCTGGTATTGATCTTAGTTGTCCCCTGTTTGGCCAGACGGGCTTCACCAGATGAAACTTTATAGGGCTTTTTGTTGGGTGTTGTGCCAGTTGTGCCCAGTGTTGGTGCTGTAGGAACCAGAAGGGAGACACTGAAGCAAGGCACTATAGAGGGAGCATAAACATCACATCATTTGGATTTTATTTTGGAAAATTTCTCTCGAGTCCTTAACATAGAAGTCAGTCCATAGATATAGAAACCTGAGATGGTCGGGGAAGGTCTCCTTTTTTAAGGTAGAATCTGTTCACACATTGGCAATAAAAAAAGAGATTAATATATTTAACTTAATACCTTTAAGGGTGTGTATACTTTTCACTTTGTTTGTCATTATGGGTTATTGAGTGTAGATCGATACCAATGTATTCATTTAAAATGAAATTTACAACACTGCAAAGTGTCAAAAAAAGGAGTCTGAATACTTTCTGAAGCAACTATATATATTGCCATTTTTCAGATGAATTGTGTCTTGCTTTGTATGTAACCTTCATATAACCCAGTGTTATAAAAAAAAAAAATTAACAAAAAGCTTTGTTTGTGCTAAAAAAAAAAAAAAAAGGAAGTACATTGACTGAAATATCTTTTTTGTTTTTTTTTTAAATGAAAAATTCTCATGAATCTACATATGCCAGAACTAAAAAGAATATAATCAGTATCCCAAAGGTACAGTTTATTGCAGGCTTGTCATATTGGATTGCTACGGGAAGTCAGTCACACATCCTGTGTTGCCAGGCCAGCTCGGCACCAGCCTCAGATTACAATAAGACTGTCAGGAGTCCTCAGTTTGAACTCCTAATCTTTTTAAGTTCTCCAACTTGGCACTGAAATAATAAAACATAAAGTGCAAGGATGGAACAGCATTAGAAAAAGAAATGCATGTAGCTGGCAGTTTGAATGTGTATTATGTACCGAAGCTTCCCCTTGTGTGTTCAAATACCTGAGTTACTCAGATTTCCACACGCTCAGCTTTCTTTGTTTGCAGTGATTTTCACATGCCCAGGCTTCATGTTTGTGTTTATTGTTATTTTGTTTGACACACAGATGCGCTGACATTTTACCAGTCCCAGCTGCACATCTGCCTCAAAGATTACCCCTTAAGCTTTCTGTGCACACGTTGTGATTGTCACAATGGAAAATTAGAAAGTGACACCCGTGCATTTCTGTCTCCTCAGCCTGGCACTCTGAATCAGGCCATCAAAGACATCGAAGCTCTGGTGAATAAGGAGGTGGATGGCAGCGTTCACAGCATTTGGCTGATGGCAGAGTAAGTTCCTGAGACCAGCTTCATGTGCAGTGTAATGTTTTCTTTACCATAACCTCACCACACCTATCCCCATTTAGCCTTTAGAAACAGTTTAACATGTAGTAAGTGTTTAAAAGGAAGCATTGCAATGCAGTTATACATGTTTCTAAGAAACTTTCAGGTGTGTTTAAGGTACATGTTTTGACACGACCTTGCTCAAGTTATTTTATAGAAGTAAACTACAGAACAGTAGAAACAATGTGCAACAAAACCAAACAAGGTCAAAAGCCAGTGAGTGCAGAAGGACTGGTTGGCTGCCACCACTTGTATATCCTGGAGTCAGACCAGGTGAGCTGGTCTCATGTTTAGACGCCACCCACCAGATTCCTGCAGAGTGGGGTGTGCCGGGACAGACGTCACTCTTTATCATATCTATGAAGCACCAGTAACTAATATATGTACAGATGATGACTGCTTTATAATGTCATATAATACAACTATAAAAACCTCAACAAACTCAGAATGTTATGAAGCATTTACTAACAGTTTGTATATACAAATCATTCATTGGCAGGTTTGCTCTTAATTTGTCTGAACGTCATTATAACCATGCTGAGCTTGAATGTTTCTTTCTGGATCTTGGAAAAGGCAGTTTGACAAAATGCAAAATTGTTTTTCACTTACTTAAGAGCCACTTGCTACATGTTTCAAAGACTTCAGCTGCATTTCATTGTCTGCATCAGTGTATTTACTCAGTTATCATAGAGACCAAAAACGAGAATATAAATACATTAATGAATACTACATGAATCATTACAATTATGCAGTTTATAAATATGCTAAATTATTTACATTTTGTGGTTAGATAAGATGTTTTTATTTTAGATGATTGCAGCTATTACATGATGTTATAAATCATTCATTTTTAGGGCAGAGTCTTAATTGAATAGCAATGGATGCTTCACAGAGCTACACTCTGATCAGCCACAACATCAAAGCCACCTGTAGGTCCTTGTGGTGCTGCCACACAGCTCTGACCCACTGGTCCATGGACCTCTGGTTGTGTCCGGTGGTGTGTGGCACTGTGATAACGGCCTGAGGCCTCCATGGATTTGGCTTTTTCAGCACATCCTGCAGGTGCTAGATCAAATTCGAATGTGGACAGTTTGCAGTTGTTCTTACACCCCCCAAGATGAACTACCAGACGAGTCTAATCAACAAAAAACAAGCATATATATATTTAAGTAAATAATAAGCAAAAAACATTGCATAGAACATACTCAGGTCAGACATTTGCAAGAAGCAGAAACACTACCTCTATGAATATGATTAAATGTAGAGTAGCTCATTCAGTCAGATAAGAGACATCTATCTGTAGTGAATGTGGAGGAACAGATCTGAAACAGGGAGCAGAGAAGAGGCTGTGATGTGATAACAGATTGCACAAAATGTTAAGAAAGTGCAGATAAAAAAATCTTTTTTGTATTTTATGTTAAAAAGACACAGATGAAGATTGCACAGTTATTTACCCATCCATCCATTATCTATACACCGCTTAATCCTCACTAGGGTCATGGGGGGCTGGAGTCTATCCCAGCTGACTTTGGGCGAAGGCAGGGGACACCCTGGACAGGTCACCAGTCTATCACAGGGCCACACATTTTAGAATCACCAATTAACCTCAACATGTTTTTGGATTGTGTGGGAGGAAGCCGGAGAACCTGGAGAGAAGCCACGCTGCACGGGGAGAACATGCAAACTCCACACAGAAAGATTCCGGTGCCCCCACTGGGACGCTAACCAGCAACCTTCTTGCTGCGAGGCAACAGTGCTACCAACTGTGCCACCTTGCAGCCCACAGTTATTTACTTTTGATAGAAATCAGTCAGTAGATAGAGATCTTGCAAAAGAATCAAACAACATTATTTCCATCCACCCAAACAGCTAGTTTGACTGTTATTAGCTATTTGGATTACCTGAAAAATAAGAAATCTAATTTCTTTCCCCATTTTTCTGATATTAGTTATTTGACCTGTCAGTGGTTTTAATGTTGAGGCTGTTCGGTGCACTAATGTTTTCAGTTTGCAAATTAAAGATTTGATTTTATTCAGTAGCAGTGTTCAACAGTATAACAAAAGATACAGTCTGAGCTAATTTGCCAGATCCTGAAGATATTTATATATAAGTTTACCATCACAAAGGGGTGAAATACCTGCAAAGGCTTACATTTAGGTCATTGGAATCAATGCTTCTTTTTTGTATTATTATTTTAAAAATAACATGCAAATTTGATGCAGTTTAATATTCTGTTAATTATCTAATTGAATATGCTTTGAAGAACATTCTTTTCTACATAAAACTGCATTATATCGTGCTACAAATCTGGTTTCACAAGCAGATTAGAAATCCTGTTTATACCTTTTGTTTCTCACCTCACATACAAACTTGTATTTTTTGTAAACTGGAGTTATGCGGTTCTCACTTGCCAGTAGGGACGTGGCTGTAAATGTACAGTGAGTTTACAGTATCGTGTGCTGCTCATTCATAATCCATCATTAACATATGTATTGGCACTGCAGTGACCTGCTGCCCTCAGGGAGAAACTGGCTGCTTGCCTGAAATTCTGCACATGTACCTTGTTCTATATTATTGTACAGGTTTCTAATGCCTTATCGAACGCAGACATCCTCTTTATTTAATTTTTCACACAAATATCAATGTATTTGTTACAGCCAAAACTCCTAGAATACCCCATAAATCAAGGCAAGGTAGTGATCTAACAGACAAAAATAAAGTGACTGCAGGACATTTACCAAGTGCACTTGCAGATGTCAGGTTGTATCAATCCTGCACAAGCTTTCAGGAAACATTTAAAAGGCTGGCCATGTGAGGATGAATAATACATCCCAATTTATGCAGTTCTGTCCACACACGCCTGTCCTACATTTGGCCCGCTGTTATCGTTGCTACAGAAGCCGCTTTAGGACCTCTTGCAACAGAAAGAGTGCATTATATGGTAATTCTGTGACTGAATTTACCCAAGGGAGGCCGGTGACTAATGTCAGAAAAGCATGAGAAATTCCTCAAATCTGGCTTTGCTGCAGGTTGTCACGAGCTTTAGAAAGAGTAAGATGATCTCAATTTCGGAACTTGTATTATAATACTATTGCCCTCAATTGCATTTATTATTTTTTCATAATTTTGTGTGCAATTTCACACATATATATATATATATATGTATGTCTCTCAATTTCATATATATATATATATATATGTATGTCTCTCAATTTCATTTGTAAATTCAGTCCTAAATGGGTACTCAACAATTTAAACCTAAAGGCACCTAAAGTTTTATATTTCACCCTCCATTTAGGAGAAACGGCTATTTTGAAGAAAGAACCACAACTTCCAGTAGCGTTACAATACAACTTGATTGGACATGCCATGAAATATGTAGTTCTTCTTGGGGTTTACAACTAGGGTTGTTTTTTTGTATGAATAAACTAAAATAAACGGATTGAAGTGCTACTGATGAATGTACTACTGTTGAAGGACAATACGCGTAGTATGAAATAAGTGTAAAAGAGTACATTGTATTGTGGCATTTTTTGTGTTTTTATTACACCGGCGGTGTTTGGGGGAAATTTGCGCATGTTGCTAAGGCAACCCTGCTAGCGTTGGCGCCCAGCCTCGCCTACTTGACTTGCTAACTGTATACCGTACCTAGTCTAGCTTGCTGTCACTTACTCTGCAGCCACAGAGTCACAAGAAGCATGTCTGGGATCAGAGCGCCTCCTGCCATGAGACAAGAGAACTGCCTGCCTCTCCTGGAAGCTCTTCTCAGTCGTTTATGATCACTCAGCACACGGAACACGTTACGCACATACAGTTGGTAACAAAAAAACACTGAACATGATTATATGCATCAGCTGAACTATGGAAAATCAGTTCATATATTAAATGTGTTTGAAACATGTTATTGGCGACATCCAGACAGCAGCACGCTGTCAGTGCAGGCAGCCAGCATAGGTAGCGAGGGATTGCGCAATCCAAATGAGGCAGCAGCGAGCTCATCCTCGCAACTGCCTCATCGGCTTCTCTTCCAAGCATTTGAATGGGAAATTGCGAAAATTCAGCGATTTTTAATTTAAAAATCATCAAAACTGAAGAAGCTAAATGAAAAAATAATTACTTTATAGTACAAATCACTGGATAAATATAACCATTTAAATTATTTTATCATCATATATTTTTTGCTCCCCAGACCGCACGTCACTGAATTGGTTAATGCCTGACTGTTGGAAGAAAAGAACGACAAAAACATCACAGCATTTGTACGGAGCCCATCTGGTGACATCGATAAGAAATAAAAATAACTCGTTCCTACGTATTAGTAAATCGTGGCCACGAGTTATTAATGCGTGGGAACGAAATAGGCTGCTAGTTGTCGCTACTTAGCATCCAGACATGACAGAGTCTTCTCATGTCTAACTGGTCAGCAAGACAGCAATGAAAGAATTTTCTTACAAAACGTAGCGTATGCCCTATCAAACAATGCACTATGTGCCCTGCAGAGGTGCTCCCTTCACTTGTTGTCAGCCAGCCGACCCACAGTCTGATCCTGGATCTCTGCAACACCTCTGTACCATGCTCGACACCCATGCCCAGTCAAGGCTAACTAATTTCAGAGCTCTTCACCCACACCTTTCCCATGATGCCTTGGCTGTTCAGTGAACTGTCTTTTTTGGCCTACGGCTGCCAGCAGCAATCAGCAGTGGTTCACTCGAAGTTGGCCACGTGCACCCGGCTCAGCGGGCCGTAAGAAAGAACCACTCGGAGAGAATCCATGCCACCATGAATTAGCTGTGTGTGCACAGTGTTGAGCGATGGAGTGTGTGTCTCTGTGTGAAAAGAGGGGTTTTTTTGTGATTTCAATTAATACAGAAAACATTTTTGAACACATTTCGTGGACATAAGAGAAAGCACACTTCAGCTGTTGGCTTTAATGGTGTTTCTCTTAATCAAACTTTTCTTGTTTTACTTTTTTTTTAGGGATTTAGAAATGCTTGCATACATTTTGTATGATCTTTGCCAAAGGCGTTTTTGGAAATTGTGAAACCTTTACAGTACATAATTGAGCAGCTTTGCACTACATGTTTTTTTTTTGTGTGCGTGTTAACTTTAAATCAGCTCCTTCAGATTCCAAACATCTGAAATGCACTTCACACAAAAGCCCTTTTCAGAAATAGAATACAAAACATCATTCTGTTAAAGTGACGGCATTCTGTGAGTCACTCATAGTTCACTTTTATGTAAATGTTCCTTACAGCTTTAGTCAGATAAACCCACTACGAAGAGATTGCACAAGATTGGGCAGTACATCAAGCCACACAGTTCATAATAATGCACCAGTAAGTAAAAGACTAAATCTAAATCCAGTGTGTAACAAATGATTTAACTGTAACTGTTAAACTGCAACTCAGCTCACCTTTCTGATGTAAAGAACAGTGTGCTTTGCTGTTAGATCCTGACTGATCCTGTTTCTATGTCGAGGATCATTTATATGATAAGTGATCAGTGATGCTAATACCCTCTCTTTGGAGATGCTCATATGGAGCTGTTGTCTGATACTGCAGGTATTTATTAAACTCAGAGGAAAAACTCCTACAAGCAGCTGGAAGCAACGATCTGAATTTCAGCTCTTAGTAATGTTTTGACAAAAGTAATTAATTAAACAATTAATTATAATTGAGTGTCATTAATCTGATGTGCAGACTGTGTCTTCATCACAGTACATCCATCCATCCATCCATTATCTATACACCGCTTAATCCTCACTAGGGTCGCGGGGGGGCTGGAGCCTATCCCAGCAGACTTAGGGTGAAGGCAGGGGACACCCTGGACAGGTCGCCAGTCTATCACAGGGCCACACTTAGAGACAGACCACCAAGAACACTCACATTCACACCTACGGACAATTTAGAATCACCAATTAACCTCAGCATGTTTTTGGACTGTGTGGGAGGAAGCCGGAGAACCCGGAGAGAACCCACGCTGCACGGGGAGAACATGCAAACTCCATGCAGAAAGATTCCGGTGCCCCCACCGGGACGTGAACTGGCAACCTTCTTGCTGCAAGGCAACAGTGCTACCAACTGCGCCACCCTGCAGCCCCACAGTACATCTATTATTGTAAAGATTTTGGTTTGTGATAGATGTAAAAATGTGCTTTGTGCTCTCTGTGATGTTTTTGGAGCAATACTGGTGGTGAAATACTCAAACCTGACACTACACATCTGTTAATGTAACAGGATGCAGCTCAGACTTGTGTTGTGGTAACGATGATATGAAAATGTCAATAGATGCAACCTATTAGGATTGCAACTGTGACTCGTACGGAAAAGTGACCAGGATGTCAATTAAGACAAAAAGCCGACACGTTTTAATGCCGTCTGATTAACAGAAAGGACTGCGAGTCTGAAAATGGCTTAATTTGCTTCAATTTGATTGCTGAGTTCAAAATAGAGCAAAATCTAAAGTTTTTTTTTGTTTTCAAATGATTCTTATTTCTCAATGTTTACATAAAAAATTTATTTTCCACCAGATCTCAGACTGTTGGAATCAAGAGGATTTTTGTCGTAGTTTTGTTGATGAAACAAACATTGCCTCACACTGTCTGTTGATTTCAGGGTAGATCACTGGAACAATGAAAAGGAGCGTCTTGTTCTCATCACGGACAACACTCTCCTGGTCTTCAAGTACGACTTCATCATGCTCCAGTGTGAACAAATCCAGAAGATCTCACTAAACTTCATCGACCGCATCTCTCACGGCACCTTCAGTTTCCCAAAGCGCTCCCTGCTCCAGTAAGTCCACTCATTTCTTCCCTCCTGTCCATTAAACCTGCAGCTTTGAATGTTTTGTTATTTTTATCGAAATCATAAAATACACTTGACACTACTTTAAAAATGTGCTCTTTTAGGGATTTAGTTGGTAATTAAACTAATGAAAACTTAGCTTGGAGAATTCCAAATATTAGCCGTAATTATCTGCACTGTGCTCTACTTTGCTTCACAAAAAAAAATCCTTTTGCCTCATGATTATCCATCACGCTTTGCCGCAAAACATGCCTAGTCACATTTATGGCCAGTATATAATCACTTCATAGCTTCTTTTTTTATTTTTTATTTTTTTAAATCGTAAAACACAGTGTCAAATTAGAAGAAACATTTGAAGAAGTAATGAAAAATGTAGGATGTGTGTGGTGAATTGGTGCAGGGAGCAAACAGGGACAGTGGATCTGAAACAGGCGTGGCAGAGAGACGAGTGTGCAGAGAGGTTTTTGGGGGTAAGGAGTGCATAGCTGTCACTTGGAGCTGTCACTTAACTGATTAGTGGCAAAATTAATGTAGTCCTTTCATCTAAACCTTTTAAAGACGGCTCAGGGGATACCAAACCAACTAAAACTAATTTGATGAATAAAACGTAATGTGCTGTGAAGAGCTTAGAGAGCGCGGCCTTTATTGGAGGTTTTATCTCCGCACATTACGTTAAATTATACATAAAACGCTCGTGAAAGCCACCCGGGAGTCCAACAGTAAAGAGACGGTTTCAAATAAGAAAGACTGGAGCCTCAAACATTTCCTCTCTCTGTCTTCATCTTCAGCGCTCCCTCCCTTTCTTTCCCCGTCCTCCTCTCTGTCTCTCCCTCAGGAAGTGTCTTCTTTTTTTCGAATAGGTCGTTCTGTCTTATTTTTGGAAGAAACTGATCTACAGTAAAGTTCATGTATGTATGGAAATGAATCCTCCCCTTTGCTCTAGTAGCATACAAAACTTTGTTTCTGCATCTAACATCAGTGTGAAAGGAAAACTGAGAGGTCAGCTGAGGAGA
>NW_007577831.1:0-11429 GCF_000690725.1 Stegastes partitus | reverse complement strand
CTACAATTTACTGATGCTCCCTAAACGCCCCACATAGCAGGCTGCGGTAGATGCTACTTGGTGGCTGCGGTGTGCCCAGACAGGTGTGCCATAAAAAATGACTTTAAAAATAATAAACATGGGCATTCTCATGTCAGATTTGTCCAATTTGTCCCTGTGGCCCAGTTTGTGAAGGGAGGGGATCATGCTCTGCTTCAGGAAGTCACAGTACATGTTGGCATTCATGGTTCCCTCAATAAAGGCAAGACACACTTGTCTTTGTACTCCTCACCTGATTTCCGCCCAACTTGAACATTTTCACTTTGGGGTGTATTCACTTTTGTTGCCAGCGGTTTAGACATTATTGGCTGTGTATTGAGTTATTTTGAGGGGACAGTAAATTTACACTGTTATACCAGCTGTACACTGGCTACTTAACATTGCAGCAAAGTGTCATTTCCTCAGTGTCGTCCCATGAAAAGGTATAATAAAATATTTGCTGCTACGTGACTTTCGTGACATACTGTACATAAAAGGTGTTTGTTATAGTGGAGTGGTCTGCATGCACCTCTGGCTGCTAGAGCTACACAAACAGTGCTCTCTGTAGTGTTTGTGAACTTATATTAGTGTTGAATACTGATGATTAGTTGTTAATCGATTAATTGCTTCAAACAGGTTACTCAAACAAAACACATAAATGGATAAAGCAGAGGATGAGGAACATGCATGTCAGAATATGTCCCATTGTAGTGTCGCGCAACTACTTAGTCACTGTTTTTCAATGAGATGGAGTTACATGTGTGTTTGCTGACCGCCTGTAAGGCTCTCATAAAACGAGTGGTCCTCCCCACGGTCTAACTGCAAACTCTGCAGCATAAATTTGTAAAAAGGTGTCCTGTACCTGCACAGTTGTAGCTAGCTAACAGAGGCTCATGCTAAGCTAGGATTTTCAATTGCTAACACAGACTGGAAGTTAAGTAACTGTCAGCAGAGACACAGTTAATATTCAGGAGCAGCAGGAATCTGATAAATACACTTGGCAGTAAATTTTAAATAACCTGGTTGTTTAATTTATCTGTTTTTCAAATTTTTGATGTGATCAAGCCAATTTTATGATGAACATTATATAATAATAATAATCAAAGCCGCAAGCGGCATTTGATGGGTCCTCGCCCTACGCTTGTTGCCGTCGTGCACGTCGGAGTGTGGCGTAAACGTGCTCCAGGCTGGACTCTGATCCAGCGTGTCGACTTTGAGGCAGATGGGAGCACTTGCGGCCCAAGGACACAACCACCATGACACAGGTTACAGGGTGGAATCAAACCGCCAACCTTTCGATCATTGACCGACCCGCTCTACCACCTGAGCCACAGCCGCCATGTAAAGCTTCTGGAAACTTCTCCTGTGCTTCTCTACATGTGCACTGCTGAGCTCTGTGTTCAGTCCAGGAACAGAATATTACAAGTCCAGTCCAATATACTTTGTTTAATAACTCTTTAAGGAAAAATGACTACGTGCTCACAGTCCATGAGGTAAATGAAAAGGACAATGAGAAATCAGTAAAGTACACTAATGTGATTCAAGTAAGCATAGGTTTTACCTTTTAGAGTGTGCAAAAAAGGATCTTTGCTTCTCTTTTCACGGGATTCTTGGCCTTTAATATGTTATTTCTGGAAATGGTTCAACTGATTGCTTCTGATTGAACATTCACATGCTGCAATTTAGCAAATGACTCGTGATTTGAAAACCAACTAAGAAGGCGTGCTGCGTTGAATGGCCGCTGCTGCTCTTGACGTCAGCGGAAGGTGGATTCCTTCCTGCTGCTTCGTTCGGTCGGAGTAAATTGGAGGCCCAGCGCATGTCAGAGGGACGGAAATAAATGCATGTGAGGTTGAGGGTGTTTGTCCAGGACGGTGCCGGATGATTCATTAAATTATTTCCAGGGAAAAAAATTTTGAGAAATTTTTACCTTCAGATCGTACTCTACATGCTAACCGAAATTCAGCGCTCTGAGGTTTACCCCCTAGGAGGAGTGTGTTCAGGGTGGAAAAACGAAAAATCCAAAATGGCCGACTTCCTGTTGGGTTTAGGTGAATGGCACCCCCAGGCTTTTTTGTTCATCTGGATGTGCTGCATATGTCCACTAAATTTCATGGATGTAAGTGAAACGTGCTGGCCCTAGTAGATGTTACAAATCTACATGCTTTCCTGTTGCCAGCAGGTGGCGCTATGACTGTGAATGGATATTGGTATATGGGTTTCATAGAGGCAGGACTGTGATCAATTGTGTAAAGTTTGAGGCAGATTGGAGAATGTACAGGGTCGTTAGACATGCTTCCTTTTTGATGGCAAATCATCACAATTCAGAGGGCCACCATTGCCACTGTTGCCTTTGTTGCCATTGTTTTGATAACTTTTGATCACCAAGCCCTGTTGTACGCACTGGCCAAACTTGAGGTGTGTAGGAGTCAACCCCTGGGAGAAGATAGATTTTGAAAATCGCAAAAATCACAAAAAATTGCACACTTGTTTCAAAATGGCGGACTTCCTGTTGAGTTTACGGAATGGGTCCAAGAGGCTTTATTGTGCATCCTGATGTGTTACATATGCCTACCAAATTTTGTAAACATTGGTTAAATGTCCTGCGGGGGCTATTGGATAAATTGCTGCAGGGGGCGCTATAGAGCCATTTTGCCAAACAGGCACACATTGTGGTTGAGCCGATAGTGATTCGTATGTCAGTTTTGGGGAGTTTATGAGCATTCCAAAGCTGTCAAAAAAATCCTTTCCATGTCATAGCAACTATGCGTCACCATGGCAACACCGTTGCTTAAAAACACAAAAGCTTCACGCTGTAGCATCAACAATGTGGAAAGACTTAGCTGACCAATTTTAAGAATGATATCACAAAGCTTGGAGCAATGGCACAAGTACGTGTAATGCCTCAAACAGCCTGTTGCCAATAGGTGGCGCTATGACTGAATGGATTTTGGCATATGGATGTGATCAGGAGAGCAGTCTGATCAAATATTTAAAGTTTGAGGCAGTTTGGAGCATGTACAGGGTAGTAACACGGTACTTCCTCTTTTTTGGCGAAGGATCAAACATCAGAGGGCCACCGTGGCTACACCCTTTGACCCTTGCAGATGATTTTGGTAACATTTTAGCTTCAAGGCGTTTTCTACATGCTACCCACGTTTCAGCGCTCTGTGACTTACCCCCTAGGAGGAGTTAGCTCAGATTGGACAAACAAACAATCCAAAAAGGCGGACTTCCTCTTGGGTTTAGGGTATGGCTGTCACTGACTTTTTTGTTTGTCCTGACCTCCTCCATATACCTACCAAATTGCGTAGGTCTAGGTCAGACATGCTTCCGATGGGACTCTGTTGAAATTTTCTAGGTGGCGCTGTGGAGCCATTTTTCTATTGAGGTGTGTATTTCCCCCTAATTCTAACATTTTTCACTGGGTCTGATGTGTGTGCCAAATTTTGTGAGTTTTCGAGTACGTTTAGGACCTGAAAAACACGTCTCTGTGACGAAGAAATAATGACGTAGCAGTTCCAATAGGGTCCTATGCACTGTAGTGCTCGGACCCTAATAATAATCATTGATTTGCTTTATATAGCACTTTTCTTACTCAAGGATTAACTCAAAGAGGCGTGGCTGCCATTCTGCGCCTACGGCCCCTCTGACCACCACGTCAAACAATCCATTCATACGCATTCACACCAGGCAAGGTGGGTGAAGTGTCTTGCCCAAGGATACAACCACCATGACACAGGTTACAGGGCAGAAACAAACCGCCGACCTCCAGATCATTGACTGACCCGCTCTCCCACCTGAGCCACAGCTGCACATTGAGTGTATGTGGTTAAAAACAGAATTATCTGCACTCTATTTCATTCATTTTAACAATTACAAAGTTTTTATAAACTTGGATGAATGCTGGTTTAGGATATTGGTTGAACCTTACATCTCTTGTTCTGAATGTAGAAAAAGCTTAATGTTCACACTGTCCTGTGAGCGGAGAAAACCTGCTTTACCCACAATACTTGACGCTTTTATCAGTGATGGGCTTTGAGGCATCGTCTTATTTGGTGTGAGATTTGTTTTAGCTACTTACGACAGAGCCTCAGTGCAGGTGTCTGACACCAAAAGCGTAAGACTGGGTTCCCTGATCCAACGATAATTTTGATTCTTTCCTTTCTCTGCATTTCATCAGCTCTGTTTGAAATTCAGTCCTTTGTGGAAAAACAGAGGAGGTCAAAAGGTAACATGATTGGCAAAAACATTAGTACATCACTAATGTGCCGTTTTACAGTCATTTTACAGTGTTTTTATTTTTATTTTTATTTTAGCCAGTACTTGGTTACCTTTTGTGAATAGCACGAATAAAATGTGCCAAATTAGCTGTTATCAGCTTTGTGTTGAGTCCAGGCAGTAATTACTGGACTTAAGGAAAACCTTAAAACAGGGATCGACTGATGTTTGTTTTTTTGTTTGTTTGTTTGGGTTTTTGTTTGTTTGTTTGTTTTAAACCAATTTTTAGTAATCAGGGAGGCAGATATTTGAAATGAATAAACATTTGCAGTAAAAATGGAAATCTTGGAGACAAAATTCTGAATAACTCCAACACAAACCTTTGAAATACTTTTGTTATGTTTCACATAAGTTTAATGAGGAGAACGTTTCAGACAGCGCTGTGGGTCGGACACACAGTGGTGCCTACAGATTGAGAGAGGCGGTGCATACAGGTAGCACATTTTACAACTGATTTATTTAATCTAGAATCAGAAAAATGCTGAATAGCAATAATTGGTCAAGTCAGTAATCAGGCTGCCCCTAATTAACAAAAAGATTCTCAGTCAAGTTGTAACGTGTGTTTTTCTAGAATTTGAAAGTAGTTTTCTGAACTTCTATTCATGTTTTTATGCTTTTAAGTCTATTACAGTCCATATCTCGTAATTTCGCTTTTCCAGGCGTAACAATGAGTTAAATTACCAGCAACCGCAGGGATACGTTCTCTCACACCTCTTCCTCTAATGTAACTCAGCAAGCTGCATGTAAGGCCTTTTAGAAAACACAAAGATCCCATCAGTTCTGATGTATCAAAAAGCTCCTTCAGCGATGGAATAATGCGTTTATTCCCACAATGCTTTTGCAGAGCAGATAAATAGAGCTACCTGCATGGTTTTGTGGTATTACTTTGTCACAGTCATGACTGTGAGAAGCGGAGGCAGCTGCAGCCTGATGTGCTGACAGTTGTCATCTGACCACTTGATGTCAGTGTGCACCCTCAGTAGAGAAGGTTCACGGCAGGAGCACGCCACATCACATTTCTTCATCTGTTTGATGTCGTCACGGATGGTGATAGGATCACATTCTGCAACTGGAAAGCTTCTTTACTTTATAGGCTGCAAAAAAAGTCACAGCTTTGGGGCAATGGAAGAAAAAAATCCAAACATTTAGTGCCCAGACTGAGGCACTTAATTGCATTAAACGTACAACTGCTGTAAAATCTACAACACTGCTACAACATTTGATCGCACAAAGCTATGACATTACAGTTCAGCCTTTGAGACGACATCACAGGCAACAATTTAGCTTGGATTTTCTCAGTTTTAAGTGTGATTGTTTAGGATATCAATAGCTTATATCAGAAGTAATAGGATTAAACTTACTGAATTGAGACTGAACGCACTTTTCTGAACGATTGACCTTGAGTTTTCCCACACCAGCTTCTTCAGAACAAACAAACTCTCTCTATAGAGCAGCTTATTTGGCGCCAATACACTTGTGTGTGCATGTTTTTGTGTGTATTTGTGTGAATGTGTGCGCTGCATCAGCCTCCCAAAACCTTGACGATGCCAATAGAAACTGTTGAGGGAGTGTCAGTATTTTTAGTCCTGATTATTTTGTTTTCATCGCACATTCTCCAGGTGCGCCCATGAAGAAAAAGCACAGTATATTCAGCATCTGTGGGGAAAGATGTGTTTTAAGTGCCTTCTTTCCAAACTGTCTAGACAATCTAATTACCCAGCACATCATCTATTTTTTTTTTTTTTATTCCTGTCTGAAGGAGTTGGGTGTGGAGGTTTAAAGAAGCCCCACTAGAGGTTGGTTTGGTTGTAAGAAATATATATATTTATGAAGGCTGGAAATACTCCCAGCACCGCTCTCCTCTGTTGCTCATCTGATCAGATGTTCAGAGGAAGTGATGCCTTATTTAGCCTCCACGATGAACTACTTTCATCAGTTTTATTCATTAAAATGTTTCCTAATGTGATCAGTTGTTTTGCTGTCACACGTGAGCTTCTTAGCGTTTGTTTTACACATGAGCAGAGTGTCAACTGTGTTTTGTTTTGTTAGTTCTAGTCATCCTCACTTCATTCTGCTGTCTTTGTGACCACACCATGTACAAACCAAAGCAGCTTATGCATTCAGACAGCAGAGGGCAGTCAGTACAAAGTAGCTACTTAAGATATCATCAGCATAATGTGTCAGATGAGCGTTTAGTGAAAGCCACAGCTGTTGTGAAGCAGACAGGTTAATTGCAGATATTTATATTTAAAACGGGGAAAACATTAAAACCTTTCATTTGCTATAAAGCGTAATAGAAACATGATGAAGCACAATATGCTGGTGAGGATCCAAACCAGTGAGGTCAAACTTTTTGGAATGACATTTGATGGGCAAGTTGTCTGTAGTCACATATAAGATGCAAAATAAGGAAGGGAAGTATTTATTCTGTTTCATGAGCACTGTCTCTGCTTGATTGGTGCGCAGTCATCGACTGCACGTGTTGGATAAACTAGCACTGAGCTAAGATCAAATAAATAACAAACTAAATGTATGTATTGATGGCTGATCTTTAAGTTAAAGTTAAAGGACTCATCCCAATCTTTGGCAGCAGAGGCCTAAATATCCTGACTTTAGATATTGTCAACTCAGAAACCCTTCATAGCCACAGAAAATATGTTCCACCCAGATGTAGGCAAAGCTATCAAACAAGTGCAGTGTGAAGATTTCACATTGTACTCCTTAAAAAAGAACTGCAGTTATTTATAGAGCCATATCTTCACAGAATTGGAGCCTAAACTCTGACATCAGTATTTGTTTTAAAAAGTGGGATAATGATAGGATTTTCAAAACAAACACATGAATTAAACAATCTTGATGTAGTTGGTATCATTTCCTATGATACTATCAACTGAGAGATACTGATATCTTCAATAAACTAGTAGCAGTCTCGTGATTTGCCTGATTATAGATCTAACTGTACATGAAACAGTTTTAATATATTTATGCATTACTTCAGTGTTTAATTCTAAATATTTTAAATTTATGCTTTACTGTCAAGTGTTCTTTCTTTTTTTTTTTTTTTAAATGATGTCTTTTATATGTTTATTTACAATATGGAGGGCTCAACATTTGTTATGTTCACAAAAGAGAAGTTACTGCTCACTACTACAGACTGCAGGGATTCACAATTAAAGAATTTTAATCACAATCATGGCTTTAGCTTCCCACAGTTAAAGGAACATGATCTACTGCCATACCCATGTTTAAAAAGTTCCACTCATATAACAGTCTGCACAAAGAACACAGCCCTTGCAGATATACTCCCTTGGTTTTTTGCTTGGGTTATTATAACAGTAGAATGCCATTAATCTCCCAGTAACTGAGTGGAGACTAGAGGCTTCTCTGTACACAGCTGTCAAGCTAGTTCCTAATGTAGCCTGCATGTGTGGCATTTTCAGCAAGTGAGTTGTTTTGGATACATTTTGATTGATGCATTAAATCATGTGAAAATTATTTTAAGTCTTATTTTGATGCCAAGGTTTGTATATTAACATGAATGTAGGACAACTTAGAAGTGAAAGCAGTGTTTTGTTTATTTAAATATGAAATTGCACTAAAAATGTTGGTCCCAAACACCAATGACTAATTGTATCAGAAAATTCTGATCTCTGTATTGATCAAAATAATGAGGATTTTTTGGCCTCTGTAGCCATAATTGTGCATCTAAAATGGACTATATAAGGAAGGACAGTGTCACTACTGTCTGCCACTGTACCAAAGTGAAGTCAAAATATTGTGAAAATCAAAGGTACAATCTTGTGCTGGTGTTATTTGTAACCAAAGTCTGCGCCGTATATCAGATACAGGTATCGAGGTCCCACCTCCTACCTGGCCCAAATGTGAACACAAAGTTTCCACAATCTTGATTGTCTTGGAAGCTGTGTTGTACACGTATTAATCTTTGGATAAAAATGTTGAATAAATATTCATTCTCTTCTCAAGCACTGTAAAACTACGCAACACACTGGCAAATTGTTATACTGCAATTGTATGAATGCTTATATTAAACCCCACCCTGCAAGTTGAAGGATTGGTTTCTTAGCTTTATTATGTATGACACCCTGTGAGTCCTTGCTTTTGAGAATGTCATCAGTGCACTGCAATTTCAGGATGGAAATGCTGAGCCATGGCACTGACTGCCTATTTCACTCATGATGTGTCTTCCTGTGTATCAAAAACATCATATGAACATGTTAACAAGACCTTGATTTTCCCCCAGAGGGGGCTTGAAGTAAGGCTTTAAAGCATAACTTACTGTAAAAACTGCAGCAGATTCCTCAGAATATCAGTTATTACAGTTAACTGCAGAACAGCTTTAGTGGTTTGAAACAGACAATAAATCACAAGGTTAAGGAAAGGACCAGTCCTTTCAAATTCTTCTGTAAAACTCCTGAGCAGGTCTGCAGGTGCTTCTATCACCACATTATACAGAGCAGCGGTTAGTCACAGCTTTCAACATGCGTTCTTTTTATACCCTCAAGTAGCTATTCAACACCAAACTGGTCATATGTGGGGAAAATGCATTTAAGGTGATTTTTAAATATTTCGCTAATTTCCCTTTTGTCGAGTTAGAAGGAACAGAATTTATGAGCTATATTGCAACCAGCCACTAGGGGGCGATCCAGATATTGTGACTTCACTTTCAGGGAGCTGTCATACCTTCACCTTAATATACAGCCTCAATAAATCCATAACCCCTAAATACATGGAGTATTATGACAGTTTATAAGGCTCATGAGGATTGTCGTGCTAATGTTTGATTATGCTAATAGGTCACAAACTTTAAAATGTGTTTCATTAATATCTTAACAGTATGAACTCCAAAAACCTATGAGCAGGTTATCGTTAAAAAACTGACAAAGTTACACAAATTCTCGGAGCCAGAAATTGTAAAAACCAAATTGTCAGATCTTCAACTTTATGACTGTCCTTGAAGTACTCACCTGAAGTGACGTTCCGTTGAGAAAATGGACCAAAGCTAAGCTTGAAATCGTGGCGTTTCATCAAAATAACTTTTTTCTCCATGTTTTGACATTCACCAAAAAGAAACCGTTTGCATTGTTTTGATTGTGTACAAAAATATAGGTTCTGCACTCCTTTGTTCAACCGAGAAAGCTGAACTGGGCTGAACTGCAGGCTGTGTTTACACAGAGCAGAGAGGGGACAATAATGGAAACAAACTAAAATATAAAAAGTAAAATATCTATAGTTTGTAGAGCCACCATTTATTCCAGTATTGGTAGCACCTGTGGGCACTTCGAGAAATGTTGCACATATTGATTTTTTAAAAATTTTTTAGCTATTTTTTGTTTTTGTAAAATGAATAATCAGAGAATCAGAGTTGGCTCAAGATGGCGGCGCGTATAGAAACAAAGTTACAAAGTTTTCTGTTCTTTTTTTTGCACTGAAAGGCCTGCACCTTACTTTTCATTGTACTCGTTGCAATGACAATAAAGCACATCTGAATTTCAGAAACTAAACTTGAGGGTTTTTTTTTTTTAAATGATTAATAACATTATAACTGTGTGTCATACTGCACAAAAGGCATTTTTTGAGTTGTCTTTTCTACTTTTTAAACCTTGGTTGTGCTGTTTCCATAGAGGTGCAGGACTCTACATCGCATTGAAAAATGAGCCCACAGTGAGAAAATGTGACAGAAGTAAATAAAAAAACAACAGCCGGAAACTTCCTGGGTTTCAGAGGGTTAATATTTGCCAGGCAACAGGCTTTCCACTACTTAAAATGGAATAAATTAAAGGGAGACTTGAACTTTCTCAAGAAAACCACTCACAGCTGAATCCGTTTAATAACTTTGAGATTTTATCGCCAGATATTGTCGTCCAACCTGTAGCACAAGTCTTGTTTTACCTCTAAATCCAAGAGGGGGGAAAAAAAGCTAACAAGCCCAAAAACAAAGCACAGATCAAGTGCAGAGTGTGCACACGAGCAGCTCCCGCAGTGTGCAGTATGAATTAATAAATGCCAGTAGATTCATGTTGTTTTGAGGCATGCTGCTGTAAATTCATACACCTTGGGAGCAGCTTTCAGCTTGTGGACTCTGCGTTTTTAAGGTGGAAGTATCTTTGCCAGCAGCCTGAAGCTATGTTATCACAGTTTTTGCATCATGGCATCATGGCTGTATGTTTTAGGCTTCAGAGGTTGCATAAGCAGCTTTATCATGAATTATGTAAATAACTTGTGTTTAGCTCAATTCCTTACCTTTTCCTTTGTTTTTCTAGTCACTGCATCACCTTTTTCCTTCTTCTCCTTTTTGGTGTTTTCACATGTTGAATGCAACCTTGTTGGATGGATACATGTATGGATGGCTGACAAACCTGCAGGCTCTATTGAGCAATCGGACCAGATTTGTTTGCTCGCTTCCAGACAATGTGGGACATTTGCCATGACAACTGGAGCTGGGCTTGATATTTATCTTGCGTGTTGACTTATGAGTCCGCAGTGCTTGAAAGCCCAGGGAGGAATTTTTCGTCACTTGCCCTTAAGCTCAGAATACAGTGTTTCTCTCATGCATGTGTGCGTTTTGTATAAACACCGTGGATTAAGTGGAACCTCACTGGGAAGGTCAGGAGAGGGTGGATCTCCTCGGTCCGGCCTCCATCTTGAGCTTCTTTTGATACAAACCTTGATTTAGCACACTTCTACAGTTTCTGCATTTGGTGACTGTATCAACGTGAGGCACAGTGAAAGTCCAAACCCCAGCTCTGCCACATAAACACAGAGAAGCCTTCCAAGGCCTCTGGCTGGAAAGCCCAGCCCTGCTCTGCCTGTTTGGGCTGGTCTCTTACTCAGTGATAGCTTACCTGTGGAATTCGCCAAAGCTTTTTTATATCCCCATTGATACTCGGGCAAAAGCTGCACACTCCTACAAAGGGCAGTGTGTACAAACGTAACTCCACCATCCTCACCCACTTTTGCTGAAATATAGTCAGTCTTTTAGCCCCAGCTTTGCTTTTGTACCAATTTTTTTTTTCCCTCCCCCTTTTCCTCTATGCACAACGTTTGCTCTGGAGGAGGCACAAAATGTTCTGCAGCAGCATTGTCATTTTGAAAGTACTTGTGTAAACAGG
>NW_007577830.1:879285-886253 GCF_000690725.1 Stegastes partitus | reverse complement strand
ATACATAAAATTACAAAACCAATACTTGTTTTTCTGTTAATTGTCACTAACTGTACTTTTAGAAATATATGTATACTATCAAACATGAACTTAACTGTTTTTCTATAAAATTAAAAGAAAATATTTGACAAATTCTGACTAATTTTGTGTATTAAAAAAATATCCAAAATAATCTGTACAATAAAGATTTTATTATTATTGTTATTATTTAGACTGTGTTCTGAGTTGCAGCTGAAGGAGAAAAGTAGAAACAGAGCAGGAGGAAAGTAGTTTGACAGTTAACTCCACACAGTTAAACACATACATCAGTTGTCATTGTGGCAGATTTGCTCCTTGTTGTTTCCAAAGATGTATTTGTACAGAAGTATATATGAGTAGAGAAACAGTGAGCTGTTTATGTATGAGTAAAAGAAAGAACCTGAACAGTGTTCACCAGCAAGCTTCCAGAGACAAAAGTAAATACAAATACAATGTGAAATATTGTATTTATCTTGTAATTTCTTAATTATTTATTGCTAGCAGTTTATCAAAATATGCACTAACATACAGTAAACTTAACAGGCCTTAGTTGCTGTTTCACACATGGCCAGCAGATGGCAGCACAAAGCTTCTCCTATAAAAGCAACATTTAAAATGGGAAACACCTGAGCAAAACCTGCAGAAGGAGCAGTGCTGGAGAAAGTATACACATCCTTTACTGAAGCAAAAGTTCTAGTATCACACAGTAAATGTACTCTGTTGTAAGTAAAAGCCTTGCATGAATATGCTTCTAAAGTAAAAGTTTGTTCGTATTATCAGGCGAAATATACTCAAGTATAAAAAGTAATAAATACTCTGCTGTGACTGTTAAACCATCATATATTATATTGTTATATTATTCATACTTATGCATTTATGTAAAAGCAGCATTGTGCTGTTTGTCAGAGCTAAGGATTGATTCATTTCATTCATTCTTTCTCTACTAGTTGACTGATTGTTTGGCCTGTAAACAAAAGTTCTTCATGTGTTTTGTGGGCAAAAATCTTAAGTTGTAAACCTATTAAAGCTGCTTGATAGATCTAGCAAAGTAAAATGTACAATATTTCCGACTAAAATGTAAAAGTGTGTTTGAGCTGTGGTTGAAGTTAAATACTTTTCTGAATGAATCTCATTTAGCTTTCTGGTTTCTGTCAACTTGAAACTACTTTGTCCCTTTAAACTGGTTTTATAATATCAGTAAAGTGTGACTGTAAAGTTTACCTCTACTACAGCATTATGCTTCTGACTCCAAAATGTTCTGCTGCAATCCAATCACCTTTTTCCTTGAGTCGTATTAAAGTGTAACAAAAACAAAAGAACAGTATTGACATGATCTTGTTTTACATTTTGCATTCTGGTAAAACTAATACTTCATTTGGAAAAGTGGGAAACTTCTTAAAATTAAGGTACAGCAGTGCAAACCATTCATTTGAGAGAAGTCAAATGATTTAAAAAGATCTGACTTAAAGCAGCTGCAGGAACATTACTAGTTAGCTCAGTTTGGATAAACTTAATTCTGATGTTTTGTTCCATTTTTACCTCAGTTAGATGCTTTTGTTAGCCGCCCACAAGCTAATACTACCGGCATGATGGCATAATGCTGCCACCACCGTGCTTGTTGATACACATAAACAATTTCCCCTCAGGGATCAATAAAGTACGTCTGATTCTGATTCTGACATGTTTAGTGTTCTTGGGGTTAAAGGCCTCACCTTCTCCAAACATATTTCTGGTCTTTGTGACCAACCAGGTCAGTTTTTCTTTCATCTGACCACAGAACTTTCCTCCAGAAGGCATTTTCTTTGTCCATGTGATCAGCAGCAAACTTCAGTGGAGCCTTAAGCTTCTAGAGGAAGGACTTCCTTCTTCATGCAGCCTCTCAGCTCATGTTGATGTGAAACACTGTGTTCCAGCAGCTTCTAATTCATTGCAGAGCTGCTTATCGGCGATTCCTGGTTGACTCTTGACCGTCCTGACCAATCGTCTCTCAGCAGCAAGTGATAGTTTGTGTTTTCTTCCTGATGGTGGCGGTGACCCAACTGGGCCATGCGGTTTATGCTTACAAACAGTTGTTTGCACAGATGATTGGGGGATCTGCAGCATCTTTGAAGTGGCTCCAAGCGATGTTCCTGACTCAATGCTTTGCCTTGTCAGATCTTTGCAGTCTTTCCCATTGTAGTGTTTGTGGCTGAATCTAATGAGTGTTTCAGATGGGCCCTGTTTAGATTCCCTCAGAGGAGTCACAAATGACTCACAAGAAGTGAAAATTTGAGTAGGACAGGTTTGTACATCGTGAAAACTGACTATTCAAGTTGCTGTATGTTAATTATTGAGCAGGTTTTGTCATATTTCCAGTAGACCTGTAAGAAATCTATAAAAGAACCAACGTGAATGATTGTTTTTGTGACAAAGCTGCATGTGTTTCAACGAGTCCAGACTTATAGGAGTTATTGGAAACTCAAGACTGCCACGATATACGAGGTCTTTACAAGTAAACTTTTGCTCACGACTGCATTGAACAAGATCACTGAATAAAGGAATTCAATTTAGGATATAGCTGTAATATTAATTCAGGTCTGGTTAGTGCTGCTTGACCCAGGATGAAAAACAATATGTTCTGCACCAAAACCTGACACCTTACCGCAATGAAACCAGGCTCAACTTTTGCCTCACCTCTCCACCCAGCTGCAGGATATTAAAACTCTAATACACTACCTTTGTGCCCAATAATCCTCCTCCACGTCTCCCTCTCACCCTCCAGTATAACCTTCACCATCCCCTGTATTCCAGCTCCGGGTCCCTGCTCGTCTGTTTCCCCTCTTTCTCCATCCTTCAGCCCGTCAGATCTCAGAGCAGACAGGAACTATAAAACCGTGAGCAGCATTTCACGGAGCCGGTGAACAGCAGGAGCAGAGCGTCCTCCGCATGATCACCGCTAGGAACCCCAAATTTATTGGAAGGTTGCAGCTCCTTTTATGTTTTACCACAATTTGTGTAACGCTGCGAGGCTTATTTTCAGGAGGGGGGAAAGACATCAGAAGGTCATGGGAACAGTCGCAGCCAGTTTATGCTTGCTGTTCAGCTGATTCAACAATAATATACATTACTTAATGAAGGCTCTATTTTAGTCCTGAAGTTTTGCCGCCATGAGCCAAACGATCCTCTGCTTTTGCCTCCAAACACACTGCAATGCCAGTAAGACAACGACAACACAACTTACAGTAAGAAGATAGATAATATCTGTTCCTGCTGCAGAGTGAGTGAAAACACAGAAACAGAAAAGTTGTTTTATTGGTTCGGCCCTGCAACACAACTGAACGAATATATTTAACACATATGAAGTCCGAAAGGGTTGAAACTGTATATTTTACATGCTACATCTAACGCGTGACTGATGCTAAGTAGCGGGGACCAGCCCGCTCAGAAAGTTTCTGCAATGACAGAAATTGAATAACATCTGTTGCTGCCCTGCTGGCTGGCAAGGAAAGGCCTGCATTTTTCATCCTATGTGTGTGTGTGTGTGTGTGTAGCAGCATGTGAAGCAATGGCACTCCTGGGTACAGTATGTCAGCCTCCCTCCTCCCACTGCTGTAAACACATGCATATGTCAACGTGCACGCCCGCCCAACGTGCACGCCCGCCCAACGTGCACGCCCGCAAACAGCCTCACACGCACACTCAGAAGTTTGTTTCCAGACAGCTTTAAGATTCCTTTATTCTCCCGCTGTCCCTTTTAAAACACATCTGTTCTGTTTAAATAACAATAATCTTTTTAAACAATATAAAAATTAATTTGTGGGAATGCTTTTTTTTTTTTTTTGTTCCTGTCACATCCTGCAAATGATGTTAGCTGTCTTCCATGTGTTGCTTAAGTTCTTACAGACTGTAACTGCCTCCACATGCCCAGAGGAGACACATGGGGAATAAATAAAGCTTTTTGTCAAAGGCCCGCTGGCCCTCGTCCCAGATTCGGCTCTTCTTCCTCTTCCTCCTCTCATCAGCGTCGCTCCTCAGGCAGCAGACTAGATTGACATCTCAATTCTGCTTTGTATTTATGTGTTTGTGTGTGTGTGTGTGAATGCATGTACAGTATGTCACCTCGTAGTTCAAGTGTCTTTTTCAAGTGTGTGTACACATGACTTTCACTGCGCGTACACTTTGTGTTCGTAGTCTTTTTCTCTCCCTCGGCTCTCTGTATCAGAGTTCGTCTCGTGATGCTCGAGCTGCCGGAGGCGGCGAGTCTCCGGTGACGCTGTTCTGGGCCACGGGCCGGATGCGACCCTGCTGGGCCGTCTTGCGGGCGTGCTGCCGGTCCCAGTCGGTGGCCACGGCTTCGTCGTCCCAAATGGTGGAGGTCTCGGTGTCACTGATGTAGCCCGGCTCTCCGGTGTAGTGGGTGGGATAGATGAGCAGAGGCTCCACGGAGAAGGCCTTCAGGTCCCGAGGCTCGAACTGATTCATGTACTGAACACTGAGGAGGACAGAGAGAGAAAAAAAGGAGATGTTATAGATATTATACTGATTACACTGGGTTACAAAACATATCTTTTCGAAGGTGTCTAGGATTTTTTAACTGATTTAGGACATTTTTGCAACGCTGAATCCAAAAATGAAATTTGCTTTTCTGTATCAGGTCAGGTTTTTATGCCAACTCGATGTTAAAAATTGATTTTGCCACTAAATCAATTACATTTTTTGACATTAGCGATTGATTTATTTTTGTATTTCTCATATGAAATCAGATTTTAGAGGAAAAATATCATTTTCTAATCCTTTTCATAAGCTCAATGATCCAAAAGTTGATGAGCATAAACATTTGTGAAGGTAAATACAAGCAAATTGCATGTTTCATCAAATCTAAATTTTGACCTCATTGAGCTAAACCAGTGTAATATTTGGATTCAGCACATTGCAATTGTCCAAAATCAGCTCAAAACACTTTGACACCAAAATGGGCGTAGACCAGTGTTATTTTTACTTTTTTATTAAGATCTTGATTATTTTATTAGTCTGTACAGGCCAAAACCCAAAGACATGTAGAAGTAGATTTTTGTTTGAACTGATGTAATTAAAATCAGCTCAGTGTAAAGTGAAAGAGTTTTTGATAATCTCATGAAAACAAATATATCGGCAGAAAAACAACAACCACTCGGTGTAGAAGCTCATCCAGTGGGCTGCTGTAAGGTGGATATCTGATTTAATGGCAGCGCAGTGGGCAGAAACGATGAAGGTTATTATATATTTAGAAACAGAGAAATTATGAAGCTTGAAATTTAAAAAACAGCTGCGGCAACAATGATGTGAAAAAGATCAAATCTTCACATTTAGGAACATGAAGCCAGTGCATATTTAATACTTTTGCCTGACAAATTAAAAATAACAGGGATAAAGGTGGATGCACCAGTGGTGGTGACAGCAATGTTTTTACTTACTGCTTCATTTTTTCTATTTTCCATCAATGTTTTGATAGTTTTTTAGTCCGTACAGGCAAAAACCCAGAGACAATCAATGTGTAATGATAAAAAACAGACAAAACATCTGAAAAAATGGAGCCAATTGCTGGATGAAGTCTTCGTATATCCAAATAATGGCAACCTGTGAGCAATTTTTTAAAATAATGCCTGTGAATACTGTATAGTCACCAAAGCTGGTTCTCTTTTCCATCACGTCAAGCCTTTCGTAAAGAACCTTCTTTGTCTTGTTTGACAGTAAACTGAGTTTTGAGCAGCGCACCACGAACCTCGGCCAATTCTGTTTTTATCATTTTGGAAATACTTCCAAAATCATAACTTGTAAAAACACAGAGATCGTTTTACGCACTTTTATTTCATCATGCTTGAAATTCTGCAGCAGCGTTTTTTTAACTTCCCTGAACCTTAAAGCTACTGATCGACTCCAGACTGAACAGAACTCGGCTGCCAAGATGTATATCAGAACCGAGAGACTCGATCACGTCAGTCCTGTTTTAGTCTCTTTAAAAGCAGAAAGCTTGAGGATAGATTTTCAGATTTTACTGATTGCTTTCAAGGCCCTTCATTGTTGCTCTTCAGACTAAATTTCTGACCTTTGAGCAGCGTATGCTCTCTGAGATCCTCGAGGAAATCAAGTCGACTGAATCATTGATGCCTTTCAAGTCTCTTCTTCAAACACATTTCCATCAGAGATCCTTTCCTGATTTATCTGAGTCATATTTCCTTTAAACCAACTTTTATTTCTTTCATTACTGTATTATATCTTGGTAACACTGTGCTGTCTTTATATACCACGTTTTATCCGTCTTTTAAATTCTGATGATTGTCTGACCCGTCCATTTTGTCCTCTTGTGAAACTCTTGGTAACTTGAAAAGTGCTCTGTCAACACAGACGACTATTATTAAAGCTCACTCATCACTCGTGTACGTGACTGTTTTGCATCTTTCTCTACCTTCTGACTCACGATATCCTCTAAACTGGAAGTTCTGAGGTCCATATTCGGTGTACCGGAATGTAACTTCACCGCAGACAGCAAATTTGCAGGATGTTAAATAGAGGAACAGGATGATGTTCTCCTGTGTGGCAACGCTGCTGTCGTAATACAGATGTTTTTATTAGTGTTTGTAAATCGCATACTGCACACTAAAAGTATGTTGTTAGAGGTATCTAGACCCTGTACTTCAGCGAAGTTGAAATGGATGTAATAAAGTAGTTTTAAATATAACAAGTCTCCATGTTTTACTTGGTGATCATGTGTTTTATATGAACAGTAACTTGTGTCCACAAAACACACAGTATATTGGAGACTGTGCATAAATCCCTCATGAAATTAAGAATTAGCGCTAAGATGGTCTAAACTGCTGACTGAAGTGTGACTAAGGACTATTTTGATAACAGTTTCAGTCATTATTCAAGAAAAAAATCCAAATATTCTCATGTTCCAGCTTTTGATTTAATCCTTTTGTCCTTAAATATGA
>NW_007577830.1:853216-876794 GCF_000690725.1 Stegastes partitus | reverse complement strand
AAAAGAATTTAATAAAATGTCATCTTATCTATTTGGCTTATCTTATCAGTTGCAAACAGATTTGAAGTTATGTGTGTTTGTACATTATGACTGTTTGATCCAGTTAAAAACTGCTGTGGACTTACATAAACTGGGCAATAACCAGTTTTTGATGAATGATGACCACTTTTAGGTGTCTGAACTTGTGCATCCCTTCAAATTTCACATACATCTTAAGTCATTTTGACCTCAAGCTGGACCCGGTTGTGGAGAAAACGTTCCATCCCTTCAGATTAAAATCCTCATGAGGCCATCAGGACGACCATCATTCAGTTTCAAGTGTGCAGCGGGGCCAGAGGGAGGAATGAGGGCTGCTGGGATGTGACACGTCAGCCGTAAAGGTCACGGCAGAGGTTAACTCTCTGCTGTCCAATCAGCTGTTTAGAGCCTGTCAGCGCTTTGCCAGGACAGTGAAACCCTACACCTTTATTAGTGCCTCAAAGGAGCCGGCCTCCTGCAACGCACACACACATCTTCTGCACATTAGGGATTACTGCCTCTTGCTTCTGTTTATCTGCGCAAAAACTGACTTAAAAAGAAAAAGAGGAATGAGGACAACGGTGCAACAGAAATAACAAATCTGACATAATGTCCACTATTTGAACACACAGCTCATAATCCCTGCTGTTTACTCAAGTAATACGCAACACGTTTTACATATTTTCCTGCCACCTTTCCGCATTTCTGTCCGTATTTCCCATTTCTCTCCCTTTTGAACAAACTCACCTTCTCTCACTGTTGAATACACACTGTGTATTTACCTAGTAATCTATACACTGCACACTGGACACACATCTCCATGTATTTATATAGTAATACACACACACATACACACTTGCACAGTGTTCATCTCAATCCCACCCCCACACTCAGACCTCTATCAATGGGAATCCTGTCCCCCTTCTCCGACCAGCAGGAAGAGCCATGCTGGTCTACATTCCTTTAAAGAGAGAGGAGGAAAAGGGGGGGAGGAGAAGCGGGTGACACAGAGGTGTGCGAAGAAGTAAATTTCACTGGGGAGAAAGAGAAAGTTGACAACGTAAAGAGATTTAAGAAGGACGTGACGGGGGAGCGAGAAGAGGGCAGATAACGGTGGAGTCCAAGGTAGAAAACAGGGACAGAGGTGGGGGGTGCAGGAGAGCCGGGCACGGCAGGAATCCCTGAGAGAGAGAAAAAAAAGAAACAGAAAAGCAGCCATTGTGTGTCCCTGTGTAAGGGGCCGAATCCACCGAACCCCAAGAACAATCCCTGCCCTGTGTGAGGGAGCACAGAGGAGGAGGAAGAGGGAGGTGGCGCTCCAAAGAAAAGGGGGAAGAAAGATGGACGAGAGGAGCAGAAGTAAAGACATTATTTGGAGCCGAGCAGGACAGAGGTTGTGGTTTAACCACCAGAGCGCAAACTAGAAAACTACTCTGTCTAAAGAGTCTCAAAATGGACATGAACGTGCGTCTATGTATAGATAATTACTGTACAGTACGGCCCTTTAGTACTTCTGCACCGGTTTATGGCCCTTGAATCTTCTGGGTTTGCGTGCATGCACAGGATGGATATATAGCAACAGTCTGTGCAGCTTAAATTTAGCTTTTCGCTTTTGCATCTCCGTGTTTATTTTTGCATGTGGATCATCTGATATATTCTTATGAAAGAGTGCAGTGCACCTGCGATCATCTATTTGCGGTCCTCAGTAAATATTTGCCTGTCTGTTCATAAACCGCACCGTCTAAAAGGCTCTTTGTGTGTGTTTGTGAACATAATACTGCTCACTGTAGCGTTGTGGCCTTCGACATGACACGTCTTAAATTAAACTCCGACCCTTTGTGTTGCATGTTATTCCAATTACATTATGGCACGTGTACATTGTGATTTTAAATCAGAGGAGGTTGGATTAGAGACTGACTTGGGGTGCTTGTTAAACATGATGGGCAGGAATTCGTCCACCGGCAGCATCTTCATGAAAGGCTGTGCAGCCAGCAGCTTCCTGGCTCCTTGCTGGGAAAGCGCGTAGCCGAGCGTCCAGTAGGAATAATCTGCCACGACCAGATTGTGAACACCGTCCACCGACTGCTCCGGCTGCTGCACCTGCATACGCTTCCGCCCCACGTAGCTGCAGATAGAACGAGACAGAGTGTGTTACTGCATATAGAAGAGGTTTTACCCAATAAAATTCAGCCAGAATCTTAAGGGAAAGAATGTTGAGTGCTCTTACATGAGGTCCCAGTCCAGCTGGGCTTTGTCTGTGTCATCCATGATGGTCTGAAGCCTTCGTTTAAACCTGGGCTCAAACCTCACGTCGTCCTCTAAAACAAGAACCTTCTGGAGACCACGTTCTATCACCTGATGGTCAGAAAACACAAAGACTTCAATTAAAATTAGTCAAGTCAAGTGCAACAGTTGTGGTTTTGCCACATGTCTAGATTGTACATTCTGTCCACTGCCTTACAATAACAAGAGGAAATGAATGTTGCACACATGTTGTCTTATATGTGGAGTAATGTGCAGGATGCTGAAGACCCTTTGAAGTGAAAATACCATTTTTAGCCTCGTTAGCATGGCCATATGGTGGTTTTTTATAAGCTAGAAGACATATCATGACATAACATTTCCACCTTGAAGCTGGTTTATGACTATATCTGAAAAACACAGATTCAGACTTCCGGGGATTCATATGGAACTAACTAAAGAACCAATCTTGTCTTGCAGGGTGGAGCTTCCTGTATTATTCTTCTTCTCCAGAATCAGTTTATGGTTCAAACATACAGCGCCCTCCATAATTATTGGCACCCCTGGTTAAGATGTGTTAAAAGCCTTAAAATAAATTCAACTTTTTTTGCAGAAGCAAACTCTCACACTGAAAATTGTAGAAAAATTTAACCTTCAACTCAACTCAAATGAATTGTTGGCAAAAGGGGGTTGTACAAAGTATTAACATCAAGGGTGCTCATAATTGTGGCACACATGATTTGATGTAAAAGAATTATTTTTTAATGTGGGATTTTTTTTCACACTGAATAAATGCACTTGAATTACAGCTTGAATTTTCCTCTTTTTTTTCATTGTGGTCCAATAATATTTAGAAAAAAAATGAATTTACAAGAAGCTAAAGAACACATCTTAACCAATAATTATGGAGGGCGCTGTATATGACTGAATTACTTCAATATTGCTACATGCATTTGGTAGCATAGAGTGCATGAGCAGAGTTGTAGGTGAGCTGGTGTGCTCGAGCTGCAGCAAGTGGGGAAGGGTGGGTGAAGAGAAATAAGGCGCGGACTGATCTGCTCACAACAAAAAAAGCAGCAATGCAGAGTTACATCATCTTTCAAGACACAAAAGGGATTGTTTCATGGGAATTTTTTTAATACGTAACTTTTCTGGGTTGACCTTTCATTTACTGCAAACATTAGAAGCATGAATTATTTTGCACACATTGTAGATATATAAATACATCCTGGCGAGTCCTAAAAGCAGATTTCTAACTTTACAAACTACTTCCATATTTATGGATGAAAAAGATTCTTAGGAATATGCATGCACGATACACAGAAATTAATTTTTAGAGGTTAAATTAGTACTAGAGAGGAACTTTTTGATGATGTTTTTGACATCATTGCTGCACATCTCTACGAGGCCACTAGGAAATATCTCAATGGAGCATGTTAGGGTCACTGTACATGTCCTAAAACTGTCCTTATTTTTAAAACATTTAGTTTTTCTGGCAATTTTTCCATTTATTTAAGAGAGACAGGAAAAGGGGAGCAGATATAGAGGGCAGCAGAGCACCCTGAGCCAGAATCAACCCAGGGATACTGCATCAGGGACGACAGACCTTTTACATGGGCTCATCGGGGTAAAAAGGTCTTTTTATAGTGTGAATGTAAAGTGTTGAAGCTGCTTACTGATACTAATATTTCATTTTAGTCTTTATGTTAATGTTAATATCAGGGTTCAGATGTCAGACTCAGCTGCAGAACGGCAAACACTCTTACAAGAAAACATCAGCAGGTTCATTACAAAACCTTTCTTCTTGAATTTATGCATTAAATCTCCTTGTTCTCACCTGCATCCATATAGAGTGATGGCTGAGGAAGCAGCCGATCTCCCCTCTGGTCAGGACTCGGCCAGAATACGGGTCCTTGTAGCCCGGCAGCATTTCTATCCCCAACGCCTGCAGCTGTGACGTATTCAGAGCCCTGAGAGAGAGAGCGAGAGAGAGGAGACATTAAGGTAATGGTTAGTAATGAGAGGAGGAAGATCATGCATCTACACAGTCATTATGCTGCCGAGTCTCCGTCGTCAGGGAAAACGGTATCGCAGCAGAAAAAAAAAAAAAAAAACACAGGAAAGAAACAACAAAGTCACGCCTGGCAGGTTGCAACAAGTAACACACAACGCCAGACAAACAAAGGCTGGAAAAAGGATTAGGACATTCTCAAAAGTGGATTAAAGTAAGCACAGAGGAGGGAAAGTAAGTCAAGCGTATTGCTGCAAACACCAAATCTCCTGCTTGGACAGGATGTTTGGGTATACATGTCGAAGAAAGTAGCGACAGATTGGAGACAGAAGACTGAGCATTATCCCGGCGCTCGAGTCGTGTCGGGTAGAAAAACTGTTACGCGGAGTAAACTGAACTAAACATCACAGAGATTTCTTTTTGGGATTTGATTATCCGTCAGCGCGAGTTCATCAAGTGCAAGCAGGGTTTGTGACCTACTTGCCGTCCACTGCGTCTGTCAGCGTGGCATCGAGGCCCAGCGAGGCCATTGTTTTCAACATCCTGGTTCTTCTGTCCAGCCGGCGTTTCAGGTTAATCAGGAAAATCTAAACATTCCAAACACGTGGGAGACATTTTCATCGGGTCTGAAACGTGATTCTGTATTTTTCAAACTGTAATTCCAGGAAAGAAAACACGGGAGGAGAAGGTCGGGCAGGTATGAGGAGAGGGCAAGGATAAAGGAAACTGGAGACATGAGGAGAAAATTTGCAGATTAACAGTAAAAAGTTGCTGAGCTTTTGCTCCTCCAGCTAGAACTCACTTCTTCAAAGCCGATCTTCGCCTGCAGCGGCGGCGGATAGGAAACGTGCTCAGAGGGCTCGATGTCGTGATCAACTGTTGACAGAAAGAGAAAGGAGGCGAAGGGTTAAAACAACAAAAACAGGATTAGAAAATGACTAAATTTCCTCTGGATTGCGGTGGTTTACTTTGCTTTACTTTAATTTGTTGCATTTAAAATCTGAGGAGAGAGAAGAGCAGCGAACGGAGGCCAAAAGGAGGGAAAAAATGAGCCGGAGGTGGATAAACAGAGCAGAGGGAGGAGGAGACAGCGAGATAGTACAGAAGAGGAGAAGAGGCTTGACAGGATGCAATCAGGAAGGGTCGAGGAGGTCGAGGAGGAAAAACAAACCTGAGAGCTGAAGTAATCACAGAGTGACGGGTAGTAAAGTCACAACAGGTGGAGTTTGTGTGGTTGTGTGTGTGTGTGTTTGAGGACTCACTTAAAGCCTCCGTGATGGTGTGTATGAAGCTTTCCCTTTCGTCCTCCACGTTCTGCTGAGCTTTGAGAGGGACGGGCAGGAAACCGTAGTGTTCTCTGTTGCACACATACATCTGCACACCTGCGACACAAATAAGCACAAATACACACAGGTTTCTGTAACTTCTTCTTGCCAAATAAATATAAAATGACACCAGCTCTGGATGCTCATACCTTCTGCTACACTTGTCACTTTAGCGTCTACATGCAATATATAAGTAAAAAGGAACTTTCTCAACAAAGTAAGGTGCTTGATTATTCTTAAAATGTTATTTATATGCATGCAGGAGCCTCGTATCATGAAAAAGGCATGTTTTTTTTTTAAGTCGCTAGCGTGATCGTGGAGTACATCTTTTGCATTTGGCGTTTCATTGCTCGCCAAAGAGTTGTGATTAACCATCTGGCTGTATTTAAACACCATAAAATGATGTCAAAATGTATTGTAAATGTATTTATACGTTGTCATGATAGAGATGCAGCTCCTCCAAGAAAGATTTAGTGTTGGAGAATGTGATACCCACACAGTGATGGAAGTATGGAACCCCAAAGTAGAAATAATAAAACATTTAAAAGACATAATACATTGTGTAAAATACATAAATGACAATATTCCAATTATTATTATGAAATGAATTATTGTGGCATATTTTTTTATTTATTTTGTTACTTCATGTTTACAATTTAAATCTTTTTTTTTTTTTTAAAGTGCATTCCTATTTTAAGTCACTTTTTGTGGGACTACAGCTGACCCCGCCCCCTCACCTTTCAACCAATCACATGCTTCCAGATTTAACCTGCTAGCTAGAGCAACTTAACAGTCCCAAAGTAAGCCCGCAGTTGTAAATAAACACTGTACATTTGGGAAAAATAAATATCATTTTTATGTTTGTGGGTGGGAAAAAAAAGAATAAACGGGGTCCTGTTAGAATTAAATTCAAATCAAAACATGCGCACGTCTTATATTTCAGCTTTGTTTGTTTGTTTTAGTATAATATAGGTTCAAAATATGCTGGTTGAAAGTGAGGCTGGTTGACGTTAGCTGAACAGAGGACACTGAGGCCACAAGTGCAGGATAATGGAGGCTGCACGATTGATTGTTTCAGCATCTGCACTGTGATGTGCGACGCAAAGCAGGGCACAACTTTTTGAAAACTTGCACAACTCTTATTTTCCATGACTTATCTACACAGGAATTCTGATCGAGCATTATTGTCTCGGATTTAAAGGTTCTTTTCTTTTCTTTATTAACAAGAGACAGAGTGTGTCGACATGCAGCCTCCACATGTGCAGAGCAAGATGAGCGAGAACACTGAAAAGGAAGATCTGGTTGCAGAAAGAAACACAAGGTCAGTTGTATGGGAATATTTCCACTAAACAAAAGAAGGAGTTTGACTAAAAACAGGAACTCTACCGGCAGTGTCTTGTAACTGTCACCGCTACAGGAGGCAACACGGCTAATTAGTCCGACCGTTTAAATCGGCACCACAAAGCTCCGTGCAAACCAGAAGAAAACGGTTCCAAATGTCTTTTTTAAGCAAATGTTTTTCATTCTAATCTTGTTCATTCTTTCCAAATAGAGGTGCTCAAGTCATCTGCTGAAAATTCCTGCATTTTTTCAGATTGCTATATATATCGCACAACAGAAAAATGCTGTATAATATTGTGCAGCGTAACAGTAGCGTAAGAAAAACCAACCAAGCAATGCTGCTGCTGCAAAAGCGCTGCAAACGAGTGCATTCAATTAAACAAGGGGGTGAAATATTGCTTGTGAATTGATTTTACTTGTAAAAAGAAGAATCTGTGATCTCTTCTTCAAAGGTTAAATATTTCCACTTAAATCCTGTATAATTGTATGCACTTGCTGTAAGTGCTGTAACTAATATGAGAAACGGGAGAAACTCTGCCAGTGTCTTTGTGTTTGCATCTGTTAGTGGTTGTGTGAATGTTTGTCTTTTTCAGGCGATTGCCAGACACCCTTGTTGTCTATTAAATGGAAAACTTAATGGCCCTGTTTGTTGCTTATAGATCATTACTCAAGTCAAACACGCAAATCTACAAACACAGATATTGTTGCACACTTAAAAACACCCACATGCTCAGTCGAAGTCACACACATGGATCCGTTTATCTGTGCTCTCACTCATCTACCTTAATCCGAGACATGTGCAAAAAACCAATATAAAAAAAAGCCCCCTGTGTTATACAGCAGTGCACATCTGCAGAATAAAAACCAGTTCGCAACCAACTGCTAATCATGCACTGAAGTCGCTGATGATCCTCAGGTCAGCGAGGATAAGCTGCCATGATTTGCATTTGCACACATACATCTGCACTCAAATACACACAGGTTTCTGTAGCTTCTTCACCCAAACATTTAGAAATTAGGCCACCTCTGGGTGCTCATACCTTCTCCTACATGTCACTCTAGCATCTACATGTAGTGTATAAGTAAACAGAAACCTTCTCAACAAAATAAACTGCTTGATGATTCTTAAAATGTTATTTATGTGCATGCAGGAGCCTGGCATCGTGAAAAGGTGGATTTTTAAGTCACCTGGCTTGTTCATTTAACGCATTTTTTGCATTTAGCGTTGCATTGCTCGTAATGTTGTTGTGATGTACCATCTCGAGTGGTATTTACACACCGTGAAAGGTGCAAAAAGCACAGAAACGACATGCAAAATGTGCAGCAAGAGCTGTTTGTAGACATGCAGCTCTTTCAAGGAATCAACAGGAGTTAGTGTTGGACAAACCCAGCAGTTGGAACAATAAGAACATTTAAAATAAATAAAATCTGCAGATTAAAAAACAGTTTGCAACCAACTGCTAATAGTGTACTGAAGCTGCTGATGATCCTCAGGTCAGCGAGGTGAAGCTGTCATGATTTGCATTTGCACATATAAACCCAAATACACACAGGTTTCTGGAGCTTCTTCACCCAAACATTAAGAAATTAGGCCACCTCTGGGTGCTCATACCTTCTCCCAAATGAACACACTTGTCACTCTAGAGTCTACATGTAATGTATAAGTAAACAGAAACCTTCTAAACAAAATAAACTGGTGATGATTCTTAAAATGTTATTTATATGCATGCAAGATCCTGGCATCACACAACGGCGGATTTTTAAGTCACCTGGTTTGTTCATTTAACGCATTTTTTGCATTTAGCGTTGCATTGCTCGTAATGTTGTCGGGATGTACCATCTCAAGTGTTGTTCAAACGCCGTAAAATGACACACAAAACGTGCAAAAAGCACAGAAATCACATGCAAATTGTGCTGCAATGCTGTTTGCAGTCATGCAGCTCTTTCAAGAAATCAACAGGAGTTAGTGTTGGACAAACCCAGTAGTAGGAACAATAAATACAGTTAACATAAATAAAATCTGCAGATTAAAAATCAGTTCGCAACCAACCGCTAATAATGTACTGAAGCTGCTGATGATCCTCAGGTCAGCGAGGTGAAGCTGTCATGAGGCATTTTCATCTTCGCTACAAATCTGGTAGTTTGCTGCGACTTGAAGGTTTCAAACTGACCTGCTTGACGCGCTGAGAAAGCAAACACCATGATGTCATCGAACGCCCAGCTGTAGTCGGGGTGTGGAGGGTAGAAGGTCAGATCTCTGCTGGATTCACGACGCAGGTCCAGCAGGAAGGTACTGTGCACCATGGGAACGGGGAAGCAGCCGAGCCGCTTCCACTCCCTGATCGGCTGGTAGTCTGGCGTTCGCTTATAGTAACCCTGACAGGGAGGAGGGAGAATACAACACAAGGCTGAGTTCATAAATGAAGCTGAGTGGATGGATAGATCGGTGAACTTAAGTCCAAACTGTACCTGTGGGGTGATGCCACACCAGAAGTTGGAGTAGAGAGAGCGAGACTCCAACATGGGTGCCACTAACGTCAGGTTCTCGGCCATCAGCAGGTTCAGCACTTGAGGGTTGGTCAGCAGGTTGTCGCTGTCTACAAACTAAAGAGGAGCAACATGTGAGTGAGGAAACCACAAAAGGAATAAAGGCCTAATCCCAGCTCTACCCCGAGGCCTCAAAACTAAACCCGCACAGATTTTAGCTGACGTCGCTGCTGCAGGGCTCCAGTGGTCGAAATGGAATAAAAAGGAGGAATAAGACACTCTATCATGACAGTGCACGTTGCTCGAGCACATCTGCATTAAAAGAAACTGTACATCTGGGCTCCTGTCTCATTCGCAGTTTGATCCTTCCCAGGTTGTGACGCTACAGTCTTTATATATTTTACCAAACTACCAGAAATATGAAGAAAACCCTAAAACGTCTGTGAATCTGTGCAGACATTTGATTAAAAATACAAACAATTCTACAAATGTGTAATAAATAACTGCGAGCAGCCAGAATGTTTAGCTAAAGGATGGTTCTTCACATACTTTATGTGGTTCTTTAAAGCACTACCTCATTTTTATTGGGGTTTTCTAGTAGCAGGTAATAGCAGGATTTCTGCAACTAACATTCTCAGCTCATTCAGACTATAAAACAACAGAAAATGATACATGGGCACCAAAATTTCACAAATTCAAAGCTGGCTTCTTGTAATTTGTTGCTTTGTCTGACCAACAGCCCAGAAAGATTAAATGCATGTGAATGGAAATTCCTGCATTTACAGCTAATAAGTAAATGTTCTTAAAATCAGCGTGTCTGTAGATGTTAAATGTATTTAGAGTTTCTTCATGTTTGGTTCAGATTCATAAGTTAACTTAAGGTTTTAATGGTCTCCTGATAATGAGTGATTTCATACTTGTGATACTTTGTGCTTCTCTGATATTGACCATTTTAATACGTCACTTGTTTTTGCATTGATTTAACTAAAAAAAAAAGTTAATAAATGGCCAACAACTGCCTTCAGCCTACACATAATAATTTGAATTAGGTAATTATTTTGACAAAATACTTGGGTATAGTTTAGAAGAGGATCTTGACTGAACCAGGTGGCTCCACAAATAACCATCTACAAAGTGGTGCCTTATATCGTAGAACCTATTTCTAGTACTGTAGTTACTGGAGCACAAAGGAACCACTTTTCGATGGTTCTTTGGGGCATCTTTGGGATGTTTAAACAAACTCTTTTCAGAAATATTTTTTTTTAAGAATCTCTTGATTAACGCTTGTTTGTAGAAGTCAAAGTGGTTCTTCTGGTGTCACTGTGAAGAACCATTTTTGTTTCCAGTTAGCCGAGTGTAGATAAACTTTCAAACAGACTTCTTTCCTACACCATCCAGCCTCGCTTTATCTACATGTTTTGGAAGCAGGAAAACCATTTTTATAGGCGTCAATTTTCCTATGAGTTATGGAAAGTCTGCAGATATGTGAACTCGCAGAAAGGATGCAAAATAGTGTTGAAAATTTTAAATGCATTTAGCAGGAACATGCAACATCTCTGAGTCTGTGAATGTGGAGATTGGGATCAGGTCGTCGCTTCAGAAACTAAATTAGAGAACCGTTTATAGATGTACTTCCTATCTAGTTAAAAATAATCTTAAATATCTTTAAAAATTGAAGACAAGTGGCATTAGCTTAAACTCATTCTTGCAAAATCAGCACAAAAAAACTCATTTAACATCAAATCAACAATTAGAATTCAATACATACAAGGAGTTCTAAATCAGGTTGTTCATGACAACAACAGTCAAATCCAAATCCAAACTTTGCCATTTACAAATCTGAAAAACTAACTTAACGCCCTCAGTGGTGCTAAAACTAAACTAAGCATCGCATTAGTTCAGGCAGAGAAGTCACACTTGTGTCAGCTGATCGGCGTCATTCAATGCCCCATAATCACTTTCTGCTCCAGCAGCATCAGGTGACCCGTATCATATTCACACAGCACAACTATTATAGTCTAATCTTAAGCTTCTCACAATTAATCTGCTGATCCACTTATGCCAACATCATTTGCTGCTGCAGCTCAATCCACCGCCCAGAATCTCCTCATTAACTGATACATTTCGGGTATATATTGAGTGTAAGTAATTGATATTTGACTCCTTTAAATGGCAGGTTATCTACATATGCAACCACTAATTGGAAAATGTGAAACTTTATGGCATATTTACTGTTAAATTAAAGAGGTTACCAGTATGTAGTCGGCCCAGCGCTCCCGGGCAGCCTTCAGCGCTGCCTGTCTCAGCTTCATCACGTGGTTGAATCTAGAAGGAGGCCAGTGTTTTGGACCCCACTCGTCCGTGTAGGACCTGACGCAAGAATAAAAGTCACTTAAATGGTCTGCGGCATTCTATTAGGAAACACAAATTAATCCTCACAGCTCACCTCGGCTCCTCCATCGGCCTCCACTCCACGTAGTGGTAGAGACGCTGCGCTCTCTTCAGCCATTCCCTCAACATGGCGGTAGTGTTGTCCATATTGTGGTCTGTTGCTGCCCTGAAACACAAGAACACATTCAAATGAGCCCGTTCAGGTGCTAAACACACCTCAGCTGGGTGGTTCTCAGGGACAAGAAGAGCCAAACATAACGTAGAGAGCTGCGCCTTGGGGTGGACTTGATTTAACGTAGAGAGGTTCTGACAGCTGTGACATTCACAGATCATGTTATGGAAGACAACATTCTGTCTAATTACTGTCTGAGGCTACAACAGGCTGCCTCAGTGTTGCAAAGCCTCCTTGCTGCCTAATTTACTGCACTGCTGGACAAAGTCTGAGGAGTCACAGTGCAGGCAGACGTGACTCTGAGTAACTCTGGTAAAGAAAATAATCAGACGGTGAACCTCCTTCGCAGACTTTACAAACAATTGCAGGTTTCTGACAAAGAACTCATGCTTAGAGACTTCCAATAACTCAATTTGTGTGTATCTTTTGCTTCATTTGATGAGAATATTCACATGTAAACAATCTGACACTGAAATATTGCAAAGGCAGCCTGACAAAGCAGCACTCATTGCTGTCAGAAAATGATGTCAGTGTAAAAGAAAGCTGCTGGTTTGTCACCCCTGCGGTTTGCATCTCCGTTTCTTTGCAGAGATTTCCACTTCAGCCTGCAGAGTTGACTCACAGAGGACACTGTGGCTACTGTGAGTGAGAGCGGGTGCGCGCGTATAAATAAATTTGCGCGAGAGAAATTAAAACCGTAAACAAGGCCGGCATCACGGTTTGCTATCGCTGCACATTTGGAGGCGTCGGATGAATAAACATCACCTGTTGCTGCCTCTTTTTTTTGCATTCAAAATGTCATTTAAACAGGAGTGTGAGAGCCACTTGCATGTGTGCATACAAACAAACACACACACAGACATAGTGAGATGGAGTTTTCCACTGCTTGCTGTAATATTCCTTTGCTGTGCCGTCTCCAAAATCACACCCAATTTTATCCTGGATGGACAGAGATAGAAACACAAACATGGACACAGAAGATAACTCCTGGTTTATCCCTAAAAACAGCAACACAACACCTGCTTTCCTTCCTTCTGATGAACACACATGTAGGTACGCATGAACGTGAGGACAAATTACACACATGAAATAACCACACGGATACATGCACAGTCCTGCATCGCACACAAACGCCAGTCAGCTCTCTTATGTTTGGAATTTCAATCAGTCAGACAGACAAACTCTTCATCCAGCAAAACAACCAGCTGGAGAGAAGGTCAATAATTTTAATGGCATTCGGTGCGTGTGCGTGCCTGCAGCTTACAGACGTGTGCAAGAGCACGAGGACGTTCATTTTTGCGTCCTGTTTGTTTTACAGCAGCGCGACCGCTTATTTGCGTGTTGCACAAGTGCTAATTTAAAATCTTAAATGCATCTGCCCGACTGTGTGTAAAAGGTGGTGAGTGTATGCAAGCACACGCATGAACGCATAGCTGACTGCAGTGATGACTAGCTGTTGTTTTTTCTGTTGTTGTTTTTTTTTAGCACAGCGAAACACCTGACTCGCTGGTAATGAGTAGATGTGCACACACGTTTACATGTTTCTTCAACTGCTAAACTGCAGGCATCGCTGGGGGGGAAATAAATGTGTTACTACACGCCATCTCCGGATGACAGACTCAGCTCCAGGCGGAGATTTTTTTAACACAAGAGAGAACTTCTGAGAGCCAAACATACAATAAAGCATGTGTACGTTTATGAAGGTAAGGAGTGAAGTAGGAAGGGGAAGAAAAGGGGGATTGGTGTGTTGCAATTCTTTGTTTTACGGGCAAATCTAAACTAAAAATATGCAGGATTGTACTAAAATGTTCCTGATTAGGATTGAACAGTTTAGTTTAGCTCATTAAAGCTCCTTCCAAACTTATAAAATGCCTGGGCTGACTTTGTTTTCTCTCACATTGCACTAAAATACAGCTTAGTAAATGTCATTAAGGTCCTGATTTTTATATTTAAAGCCTCTTCTTAGCTTTGTTTGTCCAGGTAATCAGGTAAAGATTAAAAAATGTCGAGTAAAGAACAGCAAACTTGTGTCTGCATCTCTTAGAGGTTTAAAAACACGAGTTTAAGGAATAAGCAGCATTTGTTTGGTCACTCCAACCCATCTGTAGCGCTCAAAAAGCATCTGATAGGTAACTTGTTTAGAATTAATGCTGCTTTCTGACTCTCCTTTTCTCTTTTTTTTCCACGAGCACATCCTGGAAGCCGCCCCTCCTCCTGCCAAGCCCCTCCGAGCACTAAGCACTCAGAGTACACTGTGTGATTTTCCATTACCCACATTACATCTCAGTGTGCCTTATGATTTCTGAATATGAGAAACTTAGCGATGTACACATCAAAGCAGCGAATGCGCACGGCGTCTACATGTGAAACAAATAGAGAGAAACAGAGAGAGTCTTCTGTTTATTGCCGGGATCAAGCAGAGCTGCCAGCATACTGTACATGTGCCTCATGATCTGCTCTCCTGCATTTTTATGGCGTATTCTCTCCTCCTTCTATTTTCTTCGCTCCCTCTCCTCAATTTCCTCCACCTTTGGGCAAGATCAGCCCCAGCAGCTGAGCTGCACTGCTCTGTGACCCCCTGTGCCAAGTCTGAAAACCTTTCCAGTTCCTTTAAAACCCTTCAGCTGTGCTCAGGCCCGCTGTGTTCTTCAAACCACCGGAGCATTTTGTCCATCTGGTTGAGGGAAGTCAACTCAGAGAGGGTGCGTCCACCCGCAGCAGAAAGAGATACAAGAGTGATGCAGCAAAATCTGGCCATAAATCCGCCTTCTCATCCGTCTATACCCTCATATATCTCTCTCCTGCCTCATGCTGCGTCTTCTCATTACTTTTTGTGAAGTTTACAGTAAGCTGCACCCTCATTATTCTGCTGCCTGCAGCTTCAGGGGTTATAGGCTTCCTCTCCCCTTCTCTGCCTTTATGATCAGCATCTGGACAACACATGGCTCACCTACACATCCCACCACTCCCTCTCCGTATCGCAGTCCTTCCCTTGTTACCGAATGTCAGCGCAGCAGACACCTTGATATGATTACAGCCGAACAATGTGCTGGAATATTATCGCAAAATGTGGAGCCAGATAAGATAATGTGTGTCCCAAAATGCTAACATAAATGACTGACTGTGATGCTACAAGCCTATAAATCTTTAGATCTAAAGGAACATTCTTGTTTGGTAAAAACTGCAATGTCATTTTTAGATGTTTTACAGTAAAAATAAATGGAAAAAAATGCCTATTTCAGCCAAAAATTGACCCTCATAATCCTAATATCTGCCAAAACAATGAAATTGTTTGTTTTTTGCATACATGCATCAATCTATCTTGTCATCTTTAGTCCCTCTTTTTCACATCTTACACCAGCTCACAGTCCTCCAGTGGTTCTTATCACCTTTATAAATGAGATTAAACTGCATACCGCAAGTTGCAGATAAACTAAATGTTTGCATGTAGTAGTTTTACTGCTGCATAACAGTTTTTCCCCTCTCAGGACAAAAAAAGTGATTGATAACAAAAAAAAAGGATAACTGCACTTTATACATTCATAAAAAGCTACAATTATCAACACCAGACGTTGGTCAGTTTGCAGCAGTGCAGGAAATCTGCAGGTAAACATAAGAATACATTGGTGACACGTTTAATCCCCGTCACCTGACTTTACTATCAACATCACTTCATCACTCTTTCTGTCACTCTTCCTCTCTCCTCCTGTGGTTATCCGCTCCACTAAAGTGTCCGATAATCCGGCCTTCAACACAGAGGCTTGTCTCTAAAACCGGCCCTTTAAGGTAAACACAGGTCTGACAGGATCCAGCAGGCGAGTGTCAGCCAACTGTTGATCCAATAAACTGTCTAATATCCATGCCAATAATGACCGGGTGCTGCGTGTAATTAGGGAGCGAGAATGCCTCTTTCAGACCCGAACATGGATGCCTTTAAAACATAATAACTATGCCAGTGTGTCTGTGTGTGCGTCGACTCGGCTGTGTAGTCTCTGGGCTGACGTGGCTGTCAGATTCTTGACGGCCTAACAGGGTGAAGGAGAAAGAGGCGGGGGTGGACGGGTGAGGAGACGAAGGGAGGAGGGGGGTCGGTGAGACGAGGACCTCCTGACTGAAATTCCTCATGAGTCTCAGGGTCAACACAAGAAGCCGAGGCCGGCCGAGTTGCACTGGAGTGTAACGTTCAGCGGTTATATTCAAGAAGAGGATTTTCATCATGGTTAAACATTAAGGAAAGCCAGAGTTGACAGCTGTAGCAGCCATACGAGAAGCTGAGCCTCTAGTGTTAAAGTCACAGCTCCAATCCCTACACTGTGAACTTTCGCTGAATATTTACTTTGGTATTAGTTTTTGTGCAGAACTGTCCGATAGGAATAAGCAGTAATTCTTAGGATATGGAAGTGTGTCAATGCCACTCCAGAAAATTTATCTGTGACGTGTTATTAAGTCAAAAATGTATTGTTGTACCATACTATAGCAAGTTATTATTGCATTATCCTAACATACAAACTCACATTATCACTAGAGCCTCACCTATACTAGATTTTTGGAGCCAAAACGATTGTAGGGAGTCAAAAATCTGATATCGATGTATCGGCTAATATTGTTTATATACACGCACACAGTATGTTAAAGTTATACTTAAATACAAAAATGATAAGGTTTTGTTTTTTTAACTTTGTAGCAGTGTATTTCACAAACTTACGGGAGGCGGGAGCGGTCATGGCCGCACATTTTTTTAAACGCCATTTAACGGCGTTCGTTTTCTCGAGATAACGAGATAATTATCCCGTTGACAGTTTCGGCTGTCACTTCAGCCTTCATCAGAAGTTGTCAGACTCCCTGGTGTGACGTATCTTATATAGACAGCTGACCGGGAACTCCGACATGACGTGTCATGAGAACAACTGACCGGGCACGACAACTTACAATGAAGTGCTCGTGCCCGGTCTCGTCTGTCCTCCGGCCCCCCGTTGGTGACTGAGGATGGAATCCTGGACCGGGCACGAGCGGGCAAACACAAACACCAATTGTTTCGTTTTCACGAGAAAACGATTCTTGTTATCCCGAGATAACGAGAAAATTAACTCGTTATCTCGAGAAAACGGTGAAGAAAGAACAGTAGCGGAAAATGACCGCTCTCGGCTTCCGTACAAACTAGTTCGCAACTCATCCTGAAGAAAAAGCTCGACTCTGCAACGCCATCTGCTCACCTGTGATGCTATGCTACATGTGCTGCAGACAGCGCTGAGAGACAAACTATGTGATGACATCATTTCTAGCCACCTATTTCTGCATCGTGTGTATAAAAGAAAGTTTTTATGCCGGCATATAATGGTCAACAATACCCCTGATATCAGTATATCTGTGACTGATTGATATCGTCTGATACGATCAGCAACAAGTTGGGCTCAACTTACAATAAACTTTTCTTGCTGTAACAATACACTGTTCATGTTTCATGTTATAATGTCATCATGTATATTGCTAAGACAGAACGCTCATGTTTGAATGAGGAAACAGTGTGCAGAGAACAGCTCAGTTCAGGTTATGGCTTATTTATGCGATTTGATTAAGCTCTCCTTCATGCTTGAGTTGAAACACGGTGAGATTCTGCTGTTTTCCAGCACACTCGTTGCAATATCATCCCCTCTAGTTTGTTGCTTCCAGCTGCTTGTAGGAGTCTTTCCTCTGACTTTGTTAAATAAAAGCTGCAGAATCAGACAGCAGCAGGATCCATTTGAGTGTCCCCAAAGATTTGCACGTATTTCCGCATGTGAAATAACAACGCTAGCGACTTCATTAATTACTTATGAGTATAAATTATCCTCGACATGAAGACGGGATCAATCAGAATCTAACATGACATCACATTGTGTATTTGCCAGGTGAGCTGTCAAAGAGTCAAGTAGCTGTTAGATTATCATCATGTGTTTAAGAAATCTTAAATAAACTAGGCTCTTTGTTTTATGAAAAGTTTGATGAGCTGGATATTAGTTTAGTCTAATATTATTACATTATTATCACTTGATGCTGTGTCCAATCTCACATGTATGATAAATACTGCTAGGGTACCATGGCCCGCTCTGTCACTGTATTGGGTGTGTCTGAATGATGCCATGATGGATCTCTAAACAACAGAATGCTGTAATGTATTGATGAAGCCATCAATGTTTCATATCCCTTGTCTGAAAAGAGCTTATGCTGAAAACTTTGCTATGAAAGTAATAACGCCCCCCAAAAATTATGTTTTAAATGCTGCCTACTCCAGCTTTAAATGCTAACACATGTCAATAACTAGCAGTATTAACTCTTGTTTTCTACTCTATATGAACATTCAAAGCGAGCTCTGTCACATAATCGCAGCAATTCATTAACTGAAACATATCCTGGCTTTAGAAGATGGAAGAAGTGATGAGTGGGAGAGAAGCTTGGGAGGGAAGGAGAGGGACTGATGACACACTCAGACGTCTTAATGTTCTGAAAATTACATTTCCTCTGAGAGACTATGAGACTTTCTAATGAATGATCCACTGTTCAATAAGCAGCATTTTTCTAATCACTCTACCTGTTTTTTTCCTCTTTGCCTGCCTGCGTGTTGCGCCTCCGTGTAATCTAATCCGGTTTCATATCCAGGCCTCCCTCCTCTCCAGATGAGAGCGCTCATACCAGGATGCCATTGTGTTTCAGTGTTTGCCAGCTCCATCGCTGCGGCGCTGCCAAGCTCTGACAATGCTGCTGGAAGTGTGCTGTAACACATGGGGCATCTGAGCAGGAATTCACAGCCTGCAGCCAAGTGCAGGAACAGCCACTTCCACGTCAGACGGAGAGAAGGCTCGAAAAAGGCTCCGGGATCGGAAAGTAAAGTCGCTCTGTTTGGTGCAGTTGATTGAAGAGATATGTCGAGTCTGAAGAGGAAAGTTTCCCATGAAGGCGTTCATGCTGCAGGCCGAGGAGGAAAAAGGCCGGCCTGTTGGCAGGTACAACATCATCAGCTGCAGCTTCTGAAGGGAATTTGCTTGTTGCTGGCGACGATTAGGCTCTGAAGTCACTGCGTTTGGAAAATGGCCAATAAGCCACAGAGTAATTTCTAGTAATAACGCCTCATCATCAGGTGTGAAAGAAAGTTCCTTTTCCCACAGATAGCCTGCAGCTAGCTGAGCGATACAATAAAAAAATGTGACTCAGTGTTTCTCAAGTGACACTTAACGCTCATTTCAACCACGGGCCATGTGTCTGGCAGTTCAAAACACACCAATAAGCCTCACAGTTGCACTGCATGATGGTCCTTCATTGCTGTGATTCACTGTGCTGCTGCTGCTGCTGCTGCTGCTGGGAATGCTCACTAGACTAATAAAAGTGTAATAATTCGGAAAGTAGTTCCCCACAAATGCCTTTGCTCCCATTTTAGAAACATTTCCTAAAAACCAGCATAGTTCAGGTGCTGTAGGAAAACACTGAGGGGAAAATATGCAATTTTGTGTTTTTAAAGATCTTTGGTGAAAACAAAATGTGTTTGGTACAGAAGGCCATAAACACAAGAGGCAGGAGCACGATAGCTGCAAAGTAAAATACTGAGGGGGTGAAGGTAACCTTTGGGGGGTTTGGTGCGTCCAAGGAGAGAAAAGTTGAAGAAAACTTTTGAAATATCATATGTTATGTTGTCAGAAGGAGGTGTTATTGGCTACCCAGTAGAAGAGGTTGGAAACAAAGCCAGGTGTTTGCCAACTGCAAAAAACATTGAAAGAGAAGAAGAACCAAACAAAACTTAAGACATCTACAAGCAAAAATGGTCTTCAGGAGCTGTCTTCAGTCAGAAAGTTGTCGCTATTCTTCTGGTATTTGATCATGCTTTCTGTTGTCTGGAGTTAAATATTCACTACGTCAGACACTTATTCAAAAAAAAAATGTTTCCATCAACCATCGGGATCATTAAAGAACCAGCTCAAGCGAGAAAAACTATGTCCAGTAGCATTTTCTAACTCTTATTACCTCAAAATGTGCTTTAAACACATTATGGAAACGAGGCTAATGGCAAAACCATAGAGCACCAACACCTTTATATGTGCTTTTACTTCATTAAGTCCTTATTTTAATGTAGAGATTTACTGCAAACACGTTCTCAGAGCTGATTTTTTAGTGCTACTAAGTGGTGAAATTTTACTTTCCACGGTGACACAAGCGGTTGGATCAGCTGACTTTCTCACAGCAGGGTGGCAACAAGACTAAGCCAGATGTTTTCTGACTCGTTCAAGTCCTCTGAGACCTAATTTAAACTAGTTGTGTCTGTAAATAGGCTTTGATGTCAAATGTTGTGTGAAAAGGAGAAGATATGGGTAGCTGAGCTCCTTTGAGATACACATCGGCTGCTGATTACGTCGCTTTTCCAGAGAAAACTCTGCAAAGAAAAGAAAAAAAAAACACAGAAGCATCTTCTTCTGCTCCAGTGAGCTTATGTCATCACGATCTGGAAACTGTCACCTCGAGTTTCTGGAGAATATTTAACTAATCGGAGCAGATGTTTTAAAGTTTCCCACGGGCTGGATGCGGCTGCAGGATCTTCAGGTGATACTGATTGGGAGGTCAGGGATGATTGTGGCTGCACAGTTCTGGCTCACGGTGGGAAAGAGAATGGAAAACAGTCGGAGCAGAACACATGCTCATTATGCGCAGAACTCAACACACATCTAAAACTAACAGGCATCCGTGGCTATTGTTGCACCAGAACGCTGCAGAAAATTTAAGACCTATTTTAGTTCAGCGCGCCAACACTGTGATCTAACAGCCGCTGACACACACGGCTGATAATCATTCACAAATGCCCGGCAGCAGATAGCACACACTAGGTCTCTATCCCATTCGGATAATTTATTCCATACTCTTGCATAAACTGCTCTCCCAGAATGACCAAAGTTCTTGCGTGACAACACCAGCAACAAGTTCTCTTTCTTTCCCTGCTGAGCTCCCACAGAGGAATGGGCCCTCAGGTAACACACCTGGCGAGGAGAAACCCCCTACCGGCACCCGTCCAACATCACAGAACTGATAAGCTTCTTAGCAAGAACCGGCTTTCTGTTTTCTTTCATGTTGTCATTCAGAGGGAATGAAAATTCAATGATCTGGTAGGTAAAGAAGCAAAAACACAGATTTCACAAAACCTGATTGAACTCTGGGTTTACATTCACACTGTAAAAAAGGAAATCTGGAAAAAAAAATTTAAAAAAAGTAGAAAATCCATATGTTTAAAACAGTGAATTACCAGAACATTCAAAAACTGTTAAAAAAAATTTTTTTTAAATAAATAAATAAAAATAACAAAAGATATCTGTAAAATAATTAAATTTGAAGCAGATTTAAATAGAGTACAACAATGTATTTTTACCGTTACACATGATGATGTGGGAATCAACATGTACAATATATTTTTTTCTATGACTTTACTAAATATCCATAATTTAACAAAATACGGAACATCAGAAAACTTACTGTTATTTAAAAAAAAAAAAAAAAAACAAGTTATTCTTTTTTTTCTGATTTAAATACAGTAAAAAAAAAAGTTCTGTTTTACATTCTAAAAGAATAAATCACTATTTATGAAAATACCAATTTTTGAAGTGGACATTATTTACTAATTTAACAAAACAGGGAAATCATTTACAATAAAAATGTCAAGTAAAACTTATTTCTGTGACTTTACTAGATATTATCTGTAATTTAACAAAACAGGAAAAATCTGTAAAATAAGAGTTTAAAAAGTTCTTAGCATTTTTAAATTCTTAGGATACATATTTTTTCTTTAATATATCTAAAATATCTGTAAAATAATTTTATTTTTCGCTAATCTAAATACAGTAAAAAGTAATTTCACATTCAAATGTTGTAGAGAAACAATTTTTTTTTCATTAATAAATAGAGATGTTTGATGACAATATTATTTACTGTTATGGCCTCTTTTTTTTATTTTTATTTTTTACAGATAACATGTAAATTAATACTCTTTGTCCGTGCTGTTTCTAGTTATTATCTATAATTTAACAAAACAGGGAAAATCTGCAAAATAACAGTAAATTCTTTTAAAAATTCACAGTTTACGCCGCCTACATTTTATCCAGTGTAGTTTATGGTGGGTATTTCGACTGAGCAGCAGCGTAGTGAAATATTCAAGGTGCTGCATTTGCAAAAGGCGAGTTGCTACAAGAAAACAAGTCTTTGAGGACTTATTGCAAGCTGTGTCAGGGAGCAAAAACTCCCACAAAGCTACAAATTTGGGGTCAGCTTGTTTGCTTTCTTATCAGAAGTGTGTCGTAGAGGTTGATCTCTCGGATTGCTGCTGGTCCACTGGAGGCTGGAGGCGAGCGGAGCCTCCGGCAAAACAAGGAAAACTCCTGGTGATGCCAAACTCACTGCTGAAGTCACCTCCAAAGCAAAAAACAGCCTGGCTCCCTGTCAGACTGAACTACCGACGGCACAGTCAGCATAAATCCGTCATATAGTCAGAGAAATTCAAACTAAGCGTTCAAGTACAATTTGTTCTGGTCCATTTATCGCTGCATAACTCAGTGCACTTGTCAAAATAACTTACAGGGTATGTTGTTTATGTCATGTTATATTATATCATGTGGGTCAGACCTGCTCATGACATGATATAGTAGATCCAGGGTGTAATTACATAAAATCTCGCTCATTATCTGACAGGAGCGACATTACATACGTCTGTCAGCGAGGCCTGCAGCACGGATTTAGACAACAGGGGAAAAATTCTTCACTTATACAGTCATGTTGTGCCTGGGGCCTTTGGGGATGCATCAGGGTTCACAATTGTCTCGCTGTTCAGAAGAAAAAATACGAGTTAAGAGCTGCTTTGTGGTTGCATATGATTCCTATCAATACAATGCAAAGAGACAAACTGTTCATCCAGTTAAAAGTGATGAAACATCCCACCACAAAGTGTCTCTGTGTTCACTGACATTCACAAAATATGGGATAAGTGGTTAGATAATAAATGAGTAAATGAACAACGTGACATTAAAAAAAAAAAAGGATAGCGTGCCCTCGAGGGGAGGCAGATGATGTCAGCGCTCTGATTTCCAGCCCGTCTCTGACAAGTCCACAAATCATGTCGACCCTCAGCTCAGCACCTGGGAAAGCATTTCAGCACATGAACACCGCCGGCGGGCAATAAGCAGCAGGCAGTCGGTAACAAGCAGCGTGTGGAGGGAAACAACAGCAGGCCGGCCTCTGAGTTCTGCGCTCCGAACGTCAAGACAAACGCAGTCTACGAAACCCTCTCTGATTTCCTTTGAAGCTGCTTCTGTAGGCAGAGTGTGAAATTCAACTGGCCCAAGATAAAAAGCTGCTGAATCCCGAACTTAACCTTTTGCAAATTGTTCAATAATTGATGCACCCGCTCAGTGCTTTCTGTCGCTCCCTAAAAGCTGGTGTTTCCAGAAGAAGAACAACTGATCCAGAGTCATTAGTTTATGTATTTACCTGCTTTAAACAGACAGCGTTTCCCCCAAACATCCCAGAGGAGACGAGTCCATGACAACGGACTGAGTCTGACAGTTATAACATCAGGGTGTCGTTTATTAA
>NW_007577830.1:851996-853158 GCF_000690725.1 Stegastes partitus | reverse complement strand
CGGGAGCGCGCACCCCGAAATACGAAAAACACACAAAACAAATAAAAAATACAAAAAAAAAAAAAAAAAACTCAGAGAAAATCCAGAAAAATGGGTTGAAAATGGTGAATTACCATAACATTCAAAAACTGTCAAAAATGTTGAAAACAACAGCAAATATCTGTAAAATAATAATATTTTCAGCAGATATCAATCCAGTACAACAGTGTAATTTCACAGTTACACATGATTTGAGGTGGACAGTATGTTAATTTTTTTATTTTTTAGAATCAACATGTAAATTATATTTCTTTTTACAATTTTAACAAATATTATTGATAATTTTGCAAAATATGGAAAATCTGAAAAATTACATTATAAAAATATAGTTGATTTCTTTTTTTAATCCTTAATGTAATTTCTTTTCAAATAACAGCAAATATATGAACTTTTTTTTTTAATAATTAAAAATTAAACTACAGGTAAAAAATCTAAATCTGTTTTACATTGTAAACAACAAATCACCATTTATAAAAAAATACAGATTTTTGATGTGGACATTATTTACTGATTTAACAAAACAGGAAAATCATTTACAATTAAAATGTCAAGTAAAACTTATTTCTGTGACTTTACTAGATATTATCTGTAATTTAACAAAACAGCAAAAATCTGAAAAATAAGTTTAAAAAGTTCTCAATATTTTTAAATTCTTAGGATACATATTTTTTATAATATATCTAAAACATCTGTAAAATAATTTTATTTTTCGCGAATCTAAATACAGGAAAAAGTAATTTCACATTCAAATGTTGTAGAGAAACTATTTATTAAATTAAAAAATAAATATTTTTGATGACAATATTATTTCATTTACTGGTATGGCCTCTTTTTAAAAAAAAAATTTTTAGTTAACATGTAAATTAATACTCTTTGTTTGTGCCTTTTCTAGTTATTATCTGCAATTTATCAAAACAGGGAAAATCTGCAAAATAACAGCAAATTGTTTTAAAAATTCACAGTTTCAAGCCGCCTACATTTCGTCCATTGTAGTTTATGGTGGATATTTCGACTGAGCAGCAGCGTACTGAAATATTCAAGGTGCTGCATTTGCAAAAGGCGAGTTGCTACAAGAAAACAAGTCTTTGAGGACTTATTGCAAGCTGTGTCAGGGAGCAAAAAC
>NW_007577830.1:822855-850484 GCF_000690725.1 Stegastes partitus | reverse complement strand
AAAAACGGTGGAATACTGTGACGTTTAAAACTTTAAAAACTGTGGAAAATCTCTATAAAATGATGACATAATTAGCTAACTTAAACACAGTGACACATTTGTAAAAGAAAAACCACCATTTGCAAAGATTGAGATTTTTGATGTGGACACTATTCACAGTTTTGGCCTGTTTTGTTTGAACGGTTAACATGTAAACTAATTTATTTTTTCTATGATTTTACATGTTATTATCAGACATCTGTAAAATACAGTTTAAAAAAAGTGTAAAAACTATTTATTATTTTTATTCCTTAAAAAACTTTTTTTTTTCAAATAACAGCAAATATGTAAAAAAAATTAAAAAATAAAAAATAAAAAAAATAAATTAGAAAAAAATCTGTTCACATTATTCACAGTTTTGGCCTGTTTTTTTGTTGTTGCTGTTTTAAAGGCTAACATGTAAACTAATATGTTTTTCTATGATTTAGCAAAATAGAAACAATCTGTAAAATTATAGCTTTAAAAACTATAAATATTATTGTAAAAAATAGAGATTTTTGATGTGGATATTATTTACAGTTTGGTCTGTAGCTTATTTTATTTTATTTCATTTCATTTCATTTTATTTATTTTATTTATTTTATTTATTTTATTTATTTTATTTATTTTATTTATTTTACTTTATTTTATTTTACTGTATTTATTGGGGGAGGGAGGGCAAATAACAGTAAATTGCTTTGAAAAATTCAGTTAAAGACATTCATTTTTTTACAGTGTGCTTCTGCTCGAGTGGATACAAGGGGATGGAAAAGGAGAAACACGACAGGGGTGAAGAGCAGAGCAGATTTAATGGAGCTACTGTGGGAATGTGGATTAACCAACCTGCCCTGGCCTCTGGGTAATTTCCCAACATTGTTGACCACCTTCCCTCGGCCCGAGCATCGCCCTCTTTCTCTAATTCCCTGCATTCTTTCATTCTTTAACAGCCGAGCGAGAGCCTCTCCGTGAGACCTGTGCCCACTTGCAGAGAGAAAACCTCTGAAGGAAGGCAGACTTCCCTGACCAATCCCAGGCATGAGTCAGAAACAGGGTGGAGGAGATCTGATCTGGATGATCAGATCGTCCTGTGAACAGGCTCAAACTGGAGCCTCACCACATCCACAGATCAGGAAGAAGCCCGTCTAGATTCTTGGAAACATGTTTGAGATTGTAAATCGTGTGTGAAATGGGTGTGCCAGACGACACACATCATCTCAGAGTGCAATTACAAACCACGCAAAGGAATATATAAAGTTCTTTACAAGCAACAAAGGAGAATGTGTCCCAATTTGTGATCATATTGTTTTGGTGAAATGCCCTGAATCTGAGGGAAGATAGCTGCACAGACAAACAATGATGGAGGATTTGCTAAAGAGCAGAGTGCAGGTGAGGCCTTATTACTAATCCATGGTTGGCATATTTTGGATAAAAATCATTAACGAATAAGTTTGTTGGAGAAACACAGCATAGAGATGGAATGTCAGCGACTGCTCTTCACCTGAATAAATAGACGTAAAACTTTCCGAGACTAAAGATATTGGGGGGAAAACGGGGGTGAAATGATCCTTTAAATGGACCAGAAGGAAAGAACGCCAAGTTTATATGAGCTGCTAAAAACTCCAGTCGCACAACACAATCTAAAGAGTCGCATTTAATGTTGTGTGTAATGTTAAAGTCTCTCTCTGCTTTTCTGATTAAACCCCTAAAAACTCATCTCTGTGTCCATATTTATACATTTCTACTCGGGGTGGGAGTTTAACGCATTAATTATGATTAATTAATTACAAGAAAAATAACGCGTTAAAAAAAATTATTTAATTGCAGTTTGCATCCAGACAACACGGAACGTTTGTCAGAGCCAGACTTCATGGTCCTTGGATCACACTGATGCATCAGCGCTATGCTAACAACAACAAACATGGAGGAATCCGATGTGAGTGCATCGCTTGGACTGATGAAGTTTCATTTTAGAAAACTGCCTGATGGAAGCCTTGACAAGAGCGTGGTTTTGTGCAACTTGTGCAAAAAAGAATTTGCATCCCACCGAAGCACATCAAGCTAACGGTACCACCTGAATGCAAAGCAGCGAGCACAGAAACCACCAGAGCCGTTAGCGCTACCAGTCCTGGTCCGAGTACGAGCAAGCGGGGTGGGCAGCCCACACTGGACCACATGACTGGATTCAGAGCCAAATATTGTGATGCGATTAAAATGCGAATCAAGTCCCACCCCTACTTTTTACATGAAAAGATTCCACTTCCTGCATTAAAGCAGCTTAAATGTGACTCTACGTCATCTGTCGCTGCAGCTCGAGCACACCAGCTCACTTACAACTCTGCTCAGATCAACTCTACACAATGGAATCAAGCAATTCAGCTGCACTTTTTTAGAACCAGATACACATTCTGCAGAACAATGGCACATAAAGCCCCACTCTGCATGCAAACAGAGTCGCCTCCTTTAGTTTGTATCGTCTAAAAGTCCACTTAGCCGCGGCGTTGACTGCTTTCTCATGATTTTTCCCTCCAGCATATAAAAAACACCACATCGTTACGTTAACAAGGTAAAATACTTGATTGCACCAGAGGGGAGCCTTTAATAACAATATCCTGACAGCGCAGATGGAGCTTTTACATCAAACAGTTTCCACCGTGTAAACCTGGAATCTGTGGACCAGCCGACCTGTCAGATGTGCAGAAGAAGATTATTTACTGGCTGGAAAGTTACCGCCGCTGTGCCACGTGCATAAACACACACATCACTCTCAATGTGAAGACACGCTTCTGATGCTGCAGGTACGTATTATGGACACAATCTGACAGCAGAGGGTATTACAAAGTTTCTGCAAAAACCCAAAGTACATTCAATGAAGCCTGTGAGATTCAGACACCTTTCAGTCACAGTTGGAGGTGATTAGACAAAGATTTTAATACTTGTGTTCTCGAAAATAACAAGTGACACATTCCTTAAGTGGATTCATGAAAGGAGGGCATATTTAACATGTTTTCTGCTTTACATTAGAATGGACAAACGTCATTTACTAAAGATCAGCATGGCTTGTCCTTTAAAAACTGTAAAAAAAAAAATTAAAAAAAAACATAAAAAAGAAATTTAAAAAAGAATTAAAAATATATTATAATAATAATAATAACAGTAAAAAATTAAATGATTTTTAAAAAAATACTATTAAAAATAATAAAGAAAAAATGCATTAAAAACGGTGGAATAGCGTGACGTTTAAAACTTTAAAAATTGTGGAAAATATCTAAAGATTTAGATTTTTGATGTGGACAATAAATAAATAAATAAATAAATAAAAACATTTTAAAAATTAAAAAAGAAAAAATGCATTAACAATGGTGGAATACTGTAATGTTTAAAAATTGTGAAAAATATCTATAAAATGATGACGTAATTAGCTGATTTAAACAGTTAAACATTTGTAAAAGAACAAATGACGATTTGTAAACATTTAGATTTTTGACGTGGACATTATTCACAGTTTTAGTTTGTTTTGTTTAAGCGGTTAACATGTAAACTAACACATTTTTCTATAATTTTACATGTTACTATCAGACAAAATCTGTAAAATACAGTTTTAAAAAAACTGTATTTATCATTTTTATATTTAACATATTTTCCACTTTACATTAATAAATGAGTGTTTTCTCAGTATTGGAGACGACCCAACGCCCCCTAAAGAATACGTGGTTACACCCTCGGATCTACTTTAACTCTTCACAGCTGCTCATCCCCATAAGCTTCCCATATGCCTTTCCTCATCAATACACATCTTATTCCCACGCACATAATGCACATAGAGAAAAAAATGACATGTTCCTAATTTAGTGTAACGACACTCTGGGTGTAAAAAGATTCCACTGTCTCCCCCTCTCTTTAATCATAACCGCAAAATTACACCTAATCATGTGCGTCCTCCTCCTCTCCTTCCTGCTGCGCCTGCATCGATGCTTCAGTCGACTATAGGAGGACCCTAATATAAGGAACATCGTGTCCCCACACCAAAGAGCAGCTTCGCAGCCGCACAGCTCCCCTATAGTTGACATCAGTCGGCCCGTAATCCATAGAGACAAGCTCGCTATAGCTGTAAAGCGCAACAACTGAGCCGCTGGGTGAGGATGTGTCTCGTGCAACCGCAAAGTTATTGGCTCAGATCCAGCTGGAGAAACCCCTCGCTTCATGTCAGCCCCCTCCTCCTGAGCTGTTCCCAGCTGCCGGATAAAGACTAAAATGTCATGAAGCAAACATTTTAGTAGCAGAAACGTTGAGGTCAGACAAAAGGTCAAAAGATTCACTGTTTTAGTTTTCATGTAAGAAGCATCTTTAGTTCCACTGGGAGGCTTCAGAATTAAACTGTTTATCTCAATAACACCCTGTAAGACACATCACCATGTATCTGACATTTAAATGGGTGGGTTCGGCTTATAATACACCAGTGACAACATCACTAAAACATGTCATTTTCTTCATTAACTTAACCACAAAGAGCCAATTAAGATTCCTTTAGCCCAAAAACAAATCATCACTCCGACAACATTAGAACTGTTTTAAATATTTCCTCTGTTCCCAGTTGCCACATTATTACAGCCTGATTGTTTAAAGGCCTCCTGGGCGACCTTGATCCTGCAAATTTATGCTTTCCATGTGCGACATGGGCCTGTGTCAACATATATGTTCGCAAAAATGTCTTACTGCATGTAAAACAGACTGTGTAATAAACTGTCAGAATATCTTCTGGCATAAGAGGGTGTTAGTGGGAATATGTGAGACGGTAATCATCTATAACGGCCTGTGAGTTGGGTATCGTGTGTGTTTTTGTGTCCTAATTCTCTACTAATAAATGTCAGTGGTCCCGATTTCAACAAATTCGCCTCAAGCACGCACAGATTTTTTTTCTTCCCGGCTGCAGGGTCCAGAGATGCCACTCATAACTGATGGGGCCCTTCCCCTGTTTGCTAAACCTCTCACAAAGCCATGTTAGTTCAGTCCCCCCTCTTTTTTTTTTTTTGCACTTTGCTGTAGAGTAAAGCCCCCTCCTCCTCCCACTCCTCTCTCTTTCTATATTGCATTGCTCCAGTGTGAGGGTCTCTGAACTAGAAACAGACTTCTGCAAACAAAAGCAAGACTGAAAGGGGAAGGGGTGGGGAACAAAACAAAAGACAGCCCTCCTGGGACACAACAGGGTCTCCGGGCAGAAGCATTTGCACTCATTCACCACCAACGTGTCCTCAGTCTCGCATTTTTTTCACTTTGATAATCAGATTCTCTTTGACTTCTCTTTTTATCTGCTCCATCAGCCTGCATAACCCACATCCACACCGCACAAGGGCGCACAACACACACACTTTACGCATGACTGGGCACAACTCTCACACTCCCACCCCCAAGTCCTGCTGTCAGACCGACTCAATGTCTCCTTTCATCCCTTCACCTGCACTTTAATGACTTTCTATTATCTCACAGGACCCTACCTGAGGTGACCACCCCCCCTTCACCCACCTCCCCAATACTCTCCTACCTGCTGTTTTAACGCCCAGTTTCCGAAGGTTTGTGCTGAATCAGACGCAGAGGGGAACCGTGATTAAGGGTTGAGTCTAACCCTAACATGCACAACAGCTCTTTCATCTTCTCCCCTCGGTGTGCAATTTGGATGCCGGCAGACACGCGAGGTAAGTGCGTTGTAAAAAAAGAAAAAAAAAACGCAGCAACAGGTCTCCGAGCACAACACTGGCGATCTGTTATTATAATTAACGCGGACACACGCTGCTTTCATTGCAACATGCTCCACTGCAGACCACCGTCCACATCATGTACTGGATGTACCCTGAGAGGAACCAAGTCTGGCGTGGAAATGCGCTTTTACGCACACCCGGAGAAACCGTCGCACAATATTACCTTTACAGTAAGATTCAGGTCAGGCACAAACTCCCCGCCCTCCCACCCCGTGTTGCCACTTGTGCATCCCTCACCAGATCGCTATGCGCTCCTTCGGGTAGTCCAGCCTCTCGATGCAGCCCAGGTAGTGCGGCAGGCTGTGCGCCGCGTTCCGAGCCACGACGGCGATCATAACCTTCGGCTTCAGCAGGGACGACTCGGGCTTGACCTGCTCCTGCACCAGCGTCGCCAGCTCCGACGCGCCGCCGGGCACCAGAGCGGCCAGCAGCGCCCACAGCAGAGCGACTCCCGCGGCCCGGACTGCCCGCATCTTCGCTTCCGAGATTCTCGCCGCGATTTCTCTCCCCGACCTGGACCTGGAGCTCCTGAGCCTGAGTGAGGGAGAGACTGAGAGAGAGGCAGAGAGCGAGAGAGAGAGAGAGAGGAGGGAGGGAGGTAGTGAGCCACGCTGCGAGGGGGAAGAGAGGAAGGAAGGTGGGAGAGGGTGGGTGGAGGGCTTTCTGCCCCTTTTTACCCCTCCTACATCCCTGCTGCTGGAGCCAGTGCAGCAAAGCCTCAACCTCCTCCCTCAATAGTGAACATCAAAACACCTTAGCCACCAATGAAGCACTTTTTGACACTCTGGAGGACAGATTAGCACCTCACCATCTCTATTCCACCACTTTATTAGTGAAGTATGGAGGTAAACACTGTCTGTCCTGCAGCATGTTTGCCGTCTCCTCCTTAATTCCTCTTCTTCATGCATGTTTCCTGAATATTTCTTTCCCTTTCCACGCCTCGGCCCTTGACAGTCTCTTGGATGCTGCAGAACCGGAGACCATGAAGTCATCAAGTCTGACATCAGCATGCCAGACTGTTTAAAAACAATATATATATATATATATATCTCTGTTCCTCACATTTGCACCCCAAATCAAATTTATTATCACACCATATATACATGTGAATGAGAATTAAAGCTTAAACTTTCATTTAACTCCACCCTTTAGGAGCTAAAAGCAGCATATAAGCGTATAATACATTTATATTTTAACTGCCTTTGACATGTAATATTTTTATTTTATTTTCTCCCTCGGTTATATTCTAAATGAGGCCTCCACACCTCTGTGCACTGCAAGTTCAAGTAAAGGTTGAATGAATGAATTCAAAACAATTCTAGTTCTTTAATTTTCAACTATTACAAATCCTTCCATTAAGACGTATTTGAAATTATTGTTGTTTTGTATTATCTGGGTTTGCTATGTGATGTTCTCATGTATCACCTGTTTAACTCAAAATCTATTTAGTTGAACTTGTTGACAGCTTCCATAAACACTTTAAGTTCCTCCCTGGTTGTTGGTTTAATCCCTAAAAACTCATCTCAGTGTATCAAGTTCACATATATAGAAGCTTAATCATGAAAATAATCCATTCCTGCTCTAAAATAGCTTCGATGTACCTGTAGAATGCGCAGATGTAGAGCTGCAAGGTGGATCGGAGGTTAGCACCGTCGCCTCACAGCAAGAAGGTCGCTGGTTCACGTCCCCGTTGAGGACACCCGGGATCTTTCTGCTTGGAGTTTGCATGTTCCACACTCCGGCTTCCTCCCACACAGTCCAACAACATGTTGAGGTTAATTGGTGATTCTAAATTGTCTGTAGGTGTGAATGTGAGTGTGCTTGGTTGTCTGTCTCTAAGTGTAGCCCTGTGATAGACTGGTGACCTGTCCAGGGTGTCCCCTGCCTTCACCCTAAGTCAGCTGGGATAGACTCCAGCCCCCCTGTGACCCCAGTGAGGACGAGGCGGTGTATAGATAATGGATGGATGGATGTGCAGATCTTTGAAGTTCTAGCTTCTCTGCAGCTCGAGCTCACCAGCTCAACTACAACTCTGCCCAAACACTGTAAAACTACTTTACAATAACACACGATAAAGTTGTAGTTTTGGAGTAATTCAGTCAAATAGTTTGAACACCAAATTGATTTTGGAGAAAAATAATGATACACAAAGCTCCACCCTGCATAGAAACAGGTTTGGTTCCTTAGTTTTGCTACAAATGAAACCATGAAAGTCTGAATGCATGTTGTTGAGACAGTCATCAACAAACTGCAGCTTCAAGGCAGAAACCAGCCGTCGTGTTGGTTACTTCTTTCACTCATGATGTGTCTTCTAACATATAGAAACAGCATATAGACATGTAGCAAAGTAAAAAAGGAGATTTTTTGCAGGAGGGGGTCTTTAAAAAGACATTATATCTGATCACATCTACATTATAGTGTAACTATGTCTGCTGCTCATTCACTGTAAAACACCATGAAGTCTTTTAGTCAAATCAACTTAACTTTTCCAGTTTACTTAATGTAGATATATAAGTACTGCTTTGAATTTTAAAGTATTTTTTACACTTTCAGACCACTTTAGAACCTAAAAGATTGTCTTCATATTGATTCTGGTAAAAATGGCTTCAACAGCTAAGTTTAAGTCAGGAAAGAAGAAACTCTTTAAACTTAGGAAATGGAAAAGAAAAGCAAGTTTGTCTGTAACCTTTGTCTCTATGACTAGTTGATTCAACTTAATATCTTAAGTTCAGCTAATTTAACTCGGCTCAGCTGGTTTTAAACTAAGATAACTGAATTAAATACAGAATGGAGACATTAATTCACATTCTTAAGGTAGCAAGAAAACTTTCAAAGTTGAATGAACTTAAAGGATTTACAGCGTGATGGGAGTTAAAATAAAATAATGAAAAGTGCACACGACATAGCTTTTATTAGAGTTAAGTGAAAGCAAAACATCAATAAAACACTTCCATTATGTTCAAATGTTTCTATATGGATTAAAAAATAGAATCTCCTTAAGCTAAATTAACCAGAAAATGAAGAAACAAAGCTGAAAACAAGAGTCTTGAAAAGTGGAGTCTGAAAATTCCACCTTTTAGTAAGACACAGCGAACTTACTTCATCATCATATCAGTAGCTGCTGAGGCAAAAAGAAAGATTATTAAATCTAAAATTGAGGGAAATAATGTATGTTCCACCCACACGAACAGAGACGGAGCTATTTTACAAGAAAAAAATGTTAAAGAATGCAGGAAAAATAACTAAATATAAATAAGATTAGGTTTTCTGCACACAGAGGGGATCTAAAAGAGACATGACGGCTCTAAAACTGTGACTTAATTTTGTTTAAAGAGTATAAAGTGGGGAAAAAAGAACCACAGAGCACCTAAAGAACATATCTAAATAAAACACCAAACCTAGAATATGACATAAATGTCAAACCACAACGGCACCAAAACACCAGTTGATCCTCTGTGTGGAGTCTGTACAAAATCATCCACCAACATGTAAGTCCCACTGGAAAAAGTTGGCATCCATGCTCTACATGCTATTATAATATGATACCGTATGCTCTTATATGATTACAGTCACCCTCCGGTAACCTCTTTTAATTATAGCGCACCGACAGACGCAGACAGACGGGCAAAGCCGGCTTACTTCTGTCCCTGTCTTGACTCAGTTCTGTTTATTTAAGCGAGGATCTCTGCCACCTGGTAATGTTTTCCCTTCACTGAGGTAATGAGAGTATTCTGCCATGTTTTCAGAGAGGCAGCAGGAAGCAGAATAATCTCTCAGCTCCCTCTAGTGCTTCACTAAAGACACTAAAGATGAAAGATGCTACAAAATCGCAGCCTCCTCCCTCACCTTCAAACCTTCACTTCGCTCGGGGAAGGTTTGCTGACATTTTTAACCCGCAGTTTTAAATAACGGTGTCCAAATTGGGGTCAGAGGTCAGGAAGTCGACACCTGCCGTGACTCGCTCAGAGGGACTTAAACAGCAACAACTCTAAAGACCTAAACTCTGGTCAAGCCGGGCTGTGAAAGTTTAGCTTTATGGCTAAAATTGGAAGAAAATGCACATAAATAAATGACTAAACTGAAGAATAATTCACCACTAGTCACTATACTTCCATCCAGCTCCCAGAAAACAGCCTCACCCTGCTGGACCGGTGTCAGGCTTCAGCACCGCTTCTGCTTTTTCATTATTCAAATTGGCTCGAGCTCCTTCTGTCATGGCAAAACATGAGCTTTGTAATTTTGGTCGCGTACATGACATGCTGCCATTTGTCTAACTGCTCCACGACTGACAGAACGTTTTTCTTTTTTTTTTCTAGTTATGTTTGGATCAAATGTGTGTCTTAAAAGCTGCCAAGCTTTCGGTTTGTTAAACTGTGGGTTTGCAGAGAAAGCATAGCTTAAATAACTGCTTTTTCTCTGCTCCGGCTTTAAATAGCAGGGAAAATCCTTCTCAGCTACAGTCAATAAATAGTAAAGCATGTCACAGAGAAGACTCAAGGAGAAACTGCTATTTTTTTTTTTCTTTCTGCTAAAGAAAGGACGGCGGCACTTCTCTGCAAGGTTTAATTTTTAACAATAAAAGGCAGCTTAGATCATGCTTTTATTCTGGAGTGCTGTAATACAAAATGGAAACTCTGTGATAAAAAGCACAGCAGGCGCAGCACATAATAGCAGAGTTCTGGTGAGGCTCTCGGCTAAGTGGAAGCAAGTGATTTCAGGACAGGGAAAAAGGGGGCTTTTGCACACTGGTTGTAATTCCAGTGGGCTGATTTATGTGTGGATCGGTTTGGTGGGTGGGCGGATCAGGACTTCATGCCTCCTCGTCTGGCTGTCGGCGTGATGTACAGCTCTCATGGATACGGCCTGATTATGCCGAGAGCTCTCAGAGGACGTGTGTCAGCATCGTGAGGAAAACCCAGAACCAGCAGATGGAGCTCTAGTTGTATCCTTGAAGAGTTGTCTTTAACACACAGTCTTGGCTTCAGAGACTTCAGGTTCAGACAGCAGGAGACAAAACCGCTCGTCATCCTGGTCAGACGACTGCTGAAGATTTTCCCACTTAAAAACAACTCATGCATCCTCCTCAGCACCACCACCAGAGGAAAGTCAAAAGTCTTGCTCCAGGCGCTGACTGCTTACTCAGCTAATGTGAATTTGGCAGACTGCAGCAAAATACAATACAAGAGCAGATCTGTAAGCCAATCGGGCTCCCTCGGCTATCCATTTCTTACAGTGATTCATGGAATTTACGAAAAAAATGCACCTTGCTTTAAAAAGCTGAGTCCTCAAATTGTGATTTTGACGTTAATTAGGCGCATCCAGACAGTTGCATAATTGTTCATGGGTGTGTTTACTCTGAACAATTAGCTTCTTGGGATGTAAGTAGGTCACTTCTTGTGGGTGTGCGGCATGAATGCAAATGCGTCTAATTTCACTTTCCTAAAGCCTTGGCCTCCCCCTCAGAGTGGCATTTTTTTTTTTGTTTTGTTTTTTTTTGCCAAGGTAATCTGGATCTGCATTGAGGTTTTTACATACAAATGGATGGGGACGGAAGACACGGATGGAAAATGTCTCGAACGATTCGGTCGAGAGGCTGACTGAGCGTTTAGATGCGTTTACAGCTAGCAGAGGTAGATTACTCCAAAGTGTTTATCAGGCAGCCAGGAACTGCTGGAGAGAGTTAAGACACCGAGCAAAGGCCTGCTGGGTATCCAGGCAGGAAGCCATCCCTTTGCCTCTCGCAGTTGACTCATGCTGTCGACGTGGGCAACGTCTGCATGCGTGCACACAAACATGCACCGTAATCATGTGTGTTCCTCGGCGCACAAACACACACAAACGGATTTTTCGACCAATTTTCATGCACGAAGCGTGTGATGTAAGCCTTCCTTCCGTCTCCTGCAGAAATGAAAAATCAAAATGCAGTAGGTTTGGTCAGAGCTGAGCTTTTTGATGTTTGCTTCATCTCATTAAACCATTACGCCGCAGAAATGTGAAAAAACACAACACGTAGAATGTAAGAACAACAAACACAGGCCAGTAAAAACCAAACCACAATGACCGCTTTCACTTTACTGGATTACCGGAGAGCAGCTGTTTGTAGGTGAAGATAACTGAGTGATTTTTTTACAGCCTGTTTTCTCTAATTGAAAATTCAGATATATAGATCTGCAATAAGCTGTCTAGCCTCGCTCCCTTCAGGCTCACCAAAAACAAATCACAGAATCTTATTTTCTCTGCTAATTACTTTTTCCCTGTAGGGAAATAATCCTAAACAACAGCAGCATAGATTAGGGTGACTAAATTAGAAAATTTATGTTGTGCAGCTGCTGCACATTTTGGATATAGCTCTAATTGTGCAACACACACAGCACTAATATCACATTTAAAATTGTTTTGCAGGTCTTGAATTACCCTAAACGACAGCTAAATCCAGGTATTAGTCTCCCCGAAGCTGCTGGAGGTGTGTTAGCATCAGTGATGTTGGAAAACACTGCAGTAATATTTTCACACGACAAACAAACAAACTACTGTTTTTCCACAGTTTTCTCTTATGAATGTGAAGCGATATTTTGGCCCTAAATCACACTCACAGCCAGGAACACGTTGTACCTCAATAACACCAAGACCGTGAAACACACACACACAAAGCAGGGAGAGAGAGAGGACTCTTTATTGGTACTTACGTCAGGGTGGAAAGAATATTTTCTTGCCCATATTCCTGTCTGAGGTTAACGGGCAACATCCGTCTCTTCCTCACTCTCTCCCTCCCACATTCTCACTCTCCCAAGTCCCTCGTCCTCATTCCTTACCTTTGCCTACCTCCTTCTTTCCCTCCCTCCTCTCCGTCTGCCTCCAACACTTTTATTTCTCTGTGTGGGAGAACCTTGCTGCGAGTACTGGCCCACGGGGACCCTTTGACGGCGCTGATGTGCTCAGTGGCTGCTGATTGTAACCTTATGTGCCCCTGCGAGTGAGTCATGCGAGGTAAAGAAGGAGTTTGTGTGTGTGTTACAGAAATACAGTTGGGTGCAGCTATTGAAGAAACGGCCGGGCTGCCGAATGCTTCACAATGCAGGAGATCAGCTCTGCTGTTGTCGAGGATGTAACGTATTGATTCAGCACTCTGGGGTTTTAGATGTTACCGCATCATATATGAAAGATAAAAAAGATCCCAGCTGTTATCAATGTTATCTCTTGACTCGTCACTGTGAGGATGAATGATCAGTGTCTGTATGCATTATGGTGGATTAGCATTATCTACATCACTACAATAAACTCTGCGTGTGTGTTTTATGGAATTTTAGACATTAATCAACTCATTGAGAAGGACGATTAGTTCCTTCCTGTTGGTATTATCCTCCCAAACAGCGAGCTTAAAAATAAAATCACCATAGAATCAGCAAAAACAAAGGTTCTTTGAAACCTTTTTATGTGCTCAAGTATTTCATATTAACAAGTATTCTATAGGTTTTGTATTAATGTGCATCTTCACATGGTGCAGAAAACATCACTAGTTGACGTCTGTATTATCAGATTTGTTGTTAATGTGTGCTCAGAGATGAGACTTCTCATGACGGCTTTAATTTATTTTATGTATGTATATCAACTCACCCATAATCAGAGTTTATTTGATCTACTTGTCTAATATGGCGGATTCAATGACAGGCTTTTATCCTTAATAATTCCTGAAATATTGTTGGTGAAACAGGTTCAAGTTTCAACACACATCTGCAGTTACCATATATCACACTAGAGGTGACTTCCAGGGCTGAAAAATATGTGCCTTATGCAGATTCTTCTGTTCTCTTTTGTGTTTACTTATATTTTTAGCTTATTATATGGTCAGATTGTATATTTTTTATCCTGTTGTATGTTTAGATTGTATATTTTTTAGCCTATTGTATGTTTAAATTGTATATTTTGTAGCTTGTTATATGTTTATCTTCAATATTTTTTAGGATGCATATTATTTTCAACTGTGTTTTTTAAATGAGGGTTCGAGAGAAACACAATTTCAGTTCTCTGTCTGAGTACACGAGTAGCAGAACTCAGAATAAAGTAACTGAGTTTGACATGAAAAAGCTAAAAGCTGCAGTTCCTTAACTGTCCACTAGAGGCTCCGAAAGCAAGTGATACCCATTGACTTCCATGTTAAAATACCCAACTTCACAGCAGAAATAAACCTGTTTACAACCTGGTATAAACAATCATGTTGGTCCCAATGGGTAGTTTTCCTGTTCTTTATAACTGTAGTACTGCTGATATTTTACATAATTCATCCATTTAAATTGTGTTCAAAGTCATGCATATTCATGGATGTACCATTTGGAGGTGGGTGCCGTCACGCGACAGTTCATGACTCAGGTAAGTTTGCGTGCCTCACCTCACTTCTACTCACACTCCACCTCTTTTCATGCTCACTTTTGGAAGTGAAGCCGAAGTCAGAGTCTCCACACTGAGCCTCAGATCTGCTCTCCAGGAAACCTGTGAGTGACACAATGGAGGATTTGTTCATCTTTACATACGGTCTGTTAATACATCCCCATGAAGAGCAATAAAACAATAAACTATTTGGTTACATGCAATAAACCATGTAAATGCTTTTGTCGAATGTGGCTGTAAATGTATGATGACTGATGTTTTCAGTCACACAAACACTGACATATAATCTCACCATTAAACTAATAGAGTAAATATATTATTTAAACACTCACCTTTATACACAGCCAACAGATTTAAAGTACAGTGTTCACAGATGTAGCTCAGTCTTTAGGCTCCTGAGAGGAACATCTGAGTCAAAGTTAAGCATATTAAAAGCATATCAAAGATCAGATCTTACAAAACTGTACAGGGAAATATCCTACAAATCCAAAGGGAAGCTTTGGATCGATGATTTTGTAGATGTGTTAACCCCAACTTTAAAATTAGTCCAATAAAGTTCCATTATTTCTAATTTTGCAGGGATTATTTAATTTGTCCATTTAAATTAGCATTTTAAACAACTTCATTATTATTTTTAACCATCATATTTAAGTTATTCAGGTAAATCCACAGCATGAGTAACACTGTGGGGTTTTAATCTTAATATTTAAACTTGTTGGGTAAATTCGCAATCACTTTTCTCTACTTGAAAGCACTTTGGTTTTAAATGTGCAGTATAAATAAAGGTGGCGTCTGCGGTAGCTGCTAGTCTGCTGTTTAGTGCTGAACATAAAGTGGGTTTTAGAGCCTGTTTTTTTTTTTTTTCCCCTGAAAGACGCTAAAAAGATCTGCAAAGCTGAGTAGAACTGCAAATCTAGGTGCTGAGTTCTTAACTATAAGACTCATTTTGACATTTAAATCTGCCATTGGATCCATTATTAATACGAAAACATCGGTTAGTGCAGCTTTAACAGATTTTATCAGATTCGTTGCTGCTGTTGTTGAGCTGCAGCCCAAAATTGTGGCATAATGGTGGTTTAAATATTAAAAACACAGTATAAATGCAGCATAAAAGTTTCAGAATGTAGAGAAAGCACAGGAACATCTATTTAGTACAACATTAGCTAAAATGAGCCACCACTAATTACTGGTCGGATCAGACAAAGTTACAATTTAGCAGCAAATCTGCCAGCCGTAATCATCTGTGTTTAACTTTCCATCCTTATTTTGTTGATTTAAAGTTATATAATCTCGACCTAAATGTGGCCCTAATGCATATTCTTGCCTTATGTAAAGCTCTTTTAATTGCCTCTGTGTCTGAAAGATGCTGAACTGGCCTTGGCTTCGCAGTTATTCAGCTGAATCTGCTCTAAACACTCCATTTGGAAAGCTATCTACACAGATAGTCTTTGAATTTTTCCCGAGTCATACTTGATGCTTAATTTATTTCAGCTAGTGAATAAAAATCTAACAAATCTTAAAATGCCTCTTGCACACACACATGAACCCTGAACTGTGTGTTTACAGTTTACAGTAAGATGGTGCATTTCAGACTGCAGTAGCGACGTGTTGCCAGCAGGTGGCGCGACACAGTCTGGCAGTTGTGAATGAATCAGCTCTGACTGCATGGCTTCAGGCAGCATGACCACAGGAAAATAGACTGACTTCACACTCCTCGGTCCACTGGCAGCATGATGGCGCTCCATTACTCAGCTCGCAGCAGCAACACACACACACACACACACACACACGCACACACACACGAAGATGCGACGCACGTTCAGAGCTTCTGCGCTTTTATTTTTAATAGAAAAAAAGTATTCAAAATAATACAACAGGAAGTATCCAGTAAAGATGACAACAACAACAAAAAAAAATAAAATAATAAAGTGATCAGGTCTGTGTCTCCACGGCAACCACCCATCCTCCCCTCCAGCTCAGCCCAGTTTGCTGCTTCAGTGCCAGAGTGTGTGTGTATGTGTGTGTGTGTGTGTGTGTGTGTGTGTGTGTGTGTGTGTATGTACACTGAACCAAAGCAGAAATAGAGAGCTTTTGTTTTTTTTTTATTATGTTTTTGTTTTTTTTGGAAATACCTCTGACTGATGCACATGACAACCTGCTGGTGGAATGAAGGGGATGATGTGTGTGTGTGCATGTGTGTGTACATGCAGAGGAATGAGTGTGATAAAAGACTTTGCGTATGTGCGTGTGTGTGTGTGTGTGTGTGTGTGTGTGTGTGTGAGCTGCAATGTTTGGGTGAATGAAGGAGGATGGATCGGGTTGAGACACAGATGCTCGGAATTATGCAGCTTCAGTCCGCCTGCCGTGGTGATGAGGACGATAATGACTCTGATGATGGCGATACACTACGATGGAAGCCAAGAGTAAAACAAACCGAAGAGAAAAAGGGAACATTTAACTGAATGAGTGGCTGCAGAACAGAAAAAAAAAACAAAAAAACAAACAAAAGGTCCTTGACTTCAGAAGGCAGGAGTTTAGAGTTTCTAAACCACCAGCTCGCTCCTTAACTCTATCTTATTAAAATATCCCAAATTTCCCCCCCTCTTTTCTTCCCTCTCACCCTCCCTCACCCTCCGTTCGTCCAGACCGACTGTAGGTAGGTAGGCCAGAAAGTTCAGTGTGGATCCTGGTGGCGTTACCTCCATCTTTTTTTTTCTCCTCCGCCTGTGTGTCTCTCAGTCCTCCAGGAGCTCCTTTTGTCCAATCGCAGGGCTTAAATATTCAGGATGGGACAGAAAGGGGAGGGACGGACGGAGGTTTTTCGGAGGAAGTGACCCCCGGTCCTTCCACCCCTCCGTTCTCGGCGCCCGTCGCGTCCTTTCATCTGTCCGTCCCTTCATCGCTCTGCCACCTCGATCTGTCCGCTCAGGGGCCTGAAGGGGGGTGAGGCGCTAAAGAGAGGAGGGCTGTAGTCTCTGAAGAAAAGTTCTCTTATATTCCATTCTCTCTCTCTCTCTCTCTTACTTTCTCTTCATCTCAAGCATCCTCCACTCTTTCACTTGCATTTAAATCTTTGCTTCACACACAGAGAGTCCCGTCAACGCCCCGTCGGTAAAACACTGATTTAGCTCTCTTCTCTCAGGCACGCATCAACACACACACACACACACACACACACACACACACAGTGAGGCTCTCTATGGGGGTGACTTTATGGGGGCCTCTGTGCTATGTCCCATCTTCCTCCTCCTCTTCCTCCGAACAGTAGTCTCGCCCCTGCATAGAAAGGCATTCGAGGAAAGAAAAAAAAGACATAATATGAGATGTGCATCATTCTTTTCCAGTCAAGTACGCTCAGTAATAACCGCCAAATGACTCCAAAGTGTCTGCAAGCAGCAACACCTGTTACTCGCACACAAGCAAACCTTCATCTGCGAAACAAAACACAAGACGAGACGCTAAAGTGCTGACGGGTCAGCAGTTAGGCTGTTCTGTCTGTTCCATTAAGCCGAGGAGCTCTCGACACCCTCCGTCTTCAGATAAGGATTTAAAACACAGCTAAATATCAGCTGTGGAAAATAACAAATGAAGCATATTTGCACAAGTATTCCGCCTAAGTGGTGAGGTGGAGGGTTTCGCTGTGCCGTTATACGATAAGATAAGACTTTATGGATGCTAAATCTGCAGCGTTGGAGGGGACTGTGTGTAAATGTGGGGACATCAGTAGGATAAATAAATACTAAATAAAAATATACATGAGTGCTGTTGATATTGCAAAGATTCCACTATTATTATATGTTGATTTTATTATTTCTCAGGGTTATTCTGCTTTTTGTTTTGTTGTTTTTTTTAAACATGAGTATTGCACAGATTTTTCCAAAAGTAGAAAAATACTGATATTAAAACTACTACTAGTGCACAGTTGATATTCATATTTTACAGATTACATATTGCACAGATTCTTCTGCAAATTGCACGACAGTTATTCTACGTCGAAAAAAATCCACAGATTCTTCCATGAGCAGAAAATAATACGATATTAAATATTCTGATGTTGCATCGATTCTTCCGAGTGCAAAAAATAAAGATGTTGCACGACTGGATTTTTCTACATGTATAAAAAACGATCGATGTTGCACAGATTCTTCCATGAGGAGAAAAATACAGCTACTAAAAGCACCGATTGTTCTCTTTCAACGTACAAAATATTCATAAAGCCCAGGTTTAAATGCAGCTTTTCTACATGTGGCCGACAGGGAGCGGCGCTGCTTGTAAATCTGCTGCTACTTCATATTTGTACTTAATTTAAATTGAAAAAATTGCATTTTCCTTTTCTTCACTACATTTATTTAACAGGTTCATTTAGTTCTTTTTATTCATTTTTGCAGATTTAGATTAAATAGACAAATTATATAATCGTGAACTTGTGATAGACCATTTTGCTTGAAGTGTTTGTAAGTAATTAAACCTGCACTAACAGTTTTTTTGGTCACATTAGCATATGATGCCCTGATAGGAGCAAACAGCTGCCCTGTACAGAGCAGCATCATCATCATCTAGAGTTGTGTTTGTGGCCTCTCATACAAGTAGTCGCTCACTTTTTTTAGATTTGTTTTGCTCTCTCAAACTGCCAAATGCTCTATAAGCATGTCACCAACTTTCTCTGTCTGCTGCTTGAAGTAAAGCTCCTGGTTTATCGGCGCTTTTGTGCTGAAAACAGCTGCTTGCTGTGGCTGAAAACAACTTTATGAGCAGTGAGAGGGAACTCTAACGGTATCTCTGCCGGCCAGACGACCGAAACACTGAGCTGAAAGGCATTAAAGCGCCGTGCGGAGCTGAGGGGAGCGGCTGAGTCGGACGATAATTCTCTGTGAAGTCACGACTAGAGGGGACTCCTCTCATAGAGCTCATAATAAGTCGAGTCATCGTTGAAGAGGCACTCTCTGAGAGGTTTTCTTTGGCAGCAATGCAGACTGTAAATACAGCTGGATGAATCCGTAGATAATAAAGTCACCTATAATGAACAATGTTGATGCTCTAGATGGTGGAGGTCGCCATGTCTGCAGGGCCTGACTCCTCCTCAGGTGGATGTTATACTTTATGTATCCGCAAGTACGCAAGCATCTATGTTGCATGAGTTTAGTCTAGTGAGAACACTCCACTGTAGTGTGCATGTAGTATAATAACAACTACACATCTGTGGTATGTGTGCATCTACAACTGAGTATATTCAATGCACAGATGCTCGTTAATCCAAAAAATGAGCACAGAGGTGAAGCAGGAGAGGAGCTGAGGCAGGCCACAGACTGACCTGTTGCTTAAAGCAGCCCCGCCTTTAATTACTCATGACTTTAAGCCTTAATACAGTTTAAACGAGTGAGTCATATAAAAATTCACCTTCTATACAGCTGTCATGGACTGGAAAGTTAGCCATAGAGAGCAGAACTGTTGTTCCTACCAGGCTGTAAACATGTTTATTTCTGCTGTAAAGTTGGGCATTTTAACATGGGGGGTCTAGGGGGACTGAGTAGCTTTTGGAGCCTCTAGTGGCCAGTTAAGGAACGGCAGCTGTTAGTTTTGTTTTGTGTTTTTTGGGGGGTATTTTTCAGCTCTGGAAGTTGCCTCTGGGGTGACACTTAGACATGGAAACTGCAGGTGTGTTCTGAAATTTGAGGCTGTTTGAACAACAATATCTTGGGAACTATTGAAGATAGAAGCCTGACATTTTTGCTGTTATTTCTTGACATGTCATTGATTCAGAATCCACAATATTGGACAAGTAGATCAGATTATGGGTACGTTGATGTATTAAAATAAATAAATAAATTAAAGCTATCATGAAAAGTCCCATCTCTGAGCACACATTAACAAAAAATCTGATAATACAGACGTCAATTACTGATATTTTCTGCACCATATGTCACGTTAATACAAAACAAAACATATAGAAAACTTTTTGACAAGAAATACTTGAAAAAAAGAAAAAAAAGTCATTTTCCATTCAGCTTTCATAACTGATTGAGCGGATATGACAAGTTGTACCAAAAAAACAAAGCAGAATGGTGCTCTAAACATAACCAGATCTTAAACTATAACATATTCTGAATTAATTGCATGATAAAATAAATAACAGTGAAAATTTTAGGGTTTTATCTGTAACGGTTCATTCAAACAGCCTCAAATTTCAACGCACAAAAACGGCTGATGGGCACTTAAAAAATATAGATTTTGTTTTGGAAAGTATTTATTATATCAGGGTAAAATTTCCAAAAGTATGTTTATAAATATCCATATTTTATGCTATATGAAGTGCAGCCAAATCAGGGATGATTGAGCAAAACTATTTCTGGAAATCTGGTTATTTGTGGTGGAATGTCATAGTTAGGACGTAGATCGTGACTTCACATACATTTATTTCAGACTAATATTAAACACTGCTAATAACACGTCTGTATATTCACTTAAGCACACTACATTGTTACTCTCTCTCAGGTAAAGGATCTGCAAACTTCTGCAGCACACAAGCTGAAAATACACAGGCGCGTCTCGAGGCAGCCGAAACACGAAATGGATCATATCAAAGCAGAACCCGGCCGTTGCTCATTTCACCGCGGTCGCCTCCTCTGACCATGTATGGACCTGCAGCGTAATTCGGCTGCGAGCGGCTCATCCCTGCAGAGATCACCTGTTCCTCCCCCTCACACACATTTCGCAGCTTAGCGTTGAGCTCGTAGGCTGGAATGACAATGTGGACTAATGGATGTTGTTGCACTAAAGCCTGCCTCTTTAAATTTTAAGACCCAGCTGTTTTTTTTTTTTTCTTCTAAACGCTCCGACGCCTGTTTCCCTGCCTCCCACCGACCTACTATCCTCCCTCCCTCCCTCCCTCCTCACCTTCTCAATCTTCTCATCCAGCATCCTGAAGAATTCCTGCTGGCTCTCTGACGTGTGAATACTGAGAGAGAGAGAGATGGAAAAGGGGAGAGGGAGGAGAGGAAGTTGGAGGTTGGAGATGATGAGGAGGAGGAGGAGGAGGAGGAGAAGGGAGGCAACAAATACATCATGAGAATTTTCCATTACACCCCCCGCACAGCGCGAACACACACGCAAACCTCGCTGCAGTGTGAGAAATCATCCAGGGCTGGGTTCGGCTGTGGAGGATTTGAAAGTAATTGTAAAGTCTCTGCAACCATTATGTCTGCTCTAAACGGGGACTCATCAACACGTGCAGAGGTTGGCCAAGAGGCAGCATTACAAAAGACAGACGCAACATATCACTTAGCTCTCACATCATAATATTAACATACTGGAGTCACGTCTTAACGGATGGAGCTGTTTACCGAGGGTTCGATTACAGGGAGGTTTTCATGGCAGCTGATTATTTCTTTCTTTGCAATGAAGTGTAAATTTGAAACTTTTTCGCTTAATGGTTAATGATTCAAGTGTTTTCAACCTTGAACAAACAGTTTGTAGATTAACCCGAGTTACTGTTCTTCTTTGAAATGTCATTTTTGAAAGCAAAAAAAGAGAGGGGGTCTCAAAAACTGCTCAATTTAATTAAAAAATGTCAGAATGGTTACCTTGAAATGTAAAAAAAGAGTTTATTTTTTTGTAAGTTGGGCCACAGATGGTTTATTTTATACATTTTTGGGTTATTTACACTCTAATCCTGGTCCTCGAGGGCCACAATCCTGCATGTTTTAGATGTTAATCTCTTCCAACACACCAGATTCAAATGATCAGGATCGTTATCGGGCTTCTTCAGAGTTTGATGATGAGCTGATCATTTGAATCAGGTGTGTTGGAAGAGGGAAACATCTAAAACATGCTGGATTGTGGCCCTCGAGGACCAGGATTGCCCTCCCCTGCTCTAAAGGATGCTACTTACTTCGACTTGATGTTTGCTGCAGCGACCTCCTTCTGCTGTTTCCCCCTGTACTGCGCATTACTCTTCTCCTGAAATCACATGCACACACCGTTAGTTTCCTTATCAGCTGATAAAACAGGTACAAAAAAAACCCACCCAACTCATATCAGCAAAACAGTCACGCCACTCAGATGTGAACCTGGACTATGAAATTGCATCGTCACCCAGCTGGTGCAGCACCAACCATGGGACATGAGGCAGAGACACACTGTACGAAGGCCTAATAAAACTGTTTATCAGCTCTTTATAAGGTCCCACGAGTTCCCGTCCATGTTTTTTTTCAAGCACCGCCTACAGTTTCCTGCCATCGTAAAATGTTGTGGTGGCTCTTCTCCTTCAGCACTTCACGTGAGTGTTTGGATTCTGCTCTGAAAGGAAACACCGACAGTACCGAGAGAAACAAATACTGGTCTGACCACGTGTAGCAGCCGTACTGGAGGCTACCTGGCTCTATGTAAAAACGTGGTTTGGGTCACCAAAATCACACCATTTATTAGATTCAGAAACTGTAAAAACAGAAAGAATGGTTGAATTTTGAGCTTTGCGACTGTCCTTGAACTACTCATCTGTGAGGTGCTGTTCGGATCGAAGCCTAATTCCCTTAACTCCACATGTCTCCTTCAAAATTTTGTCAAAAATAAACTATTTCCTCTGACTAGATTGTGTGAAAAACAAAAAATTCTACGCTCTGTGATGGAACTGTGATGCTACTACTGACTCAGCTGCAACCAGCCGTCACCTGACAAAAATGTAGGGAGTTTTTAACTGAACTGCAGGCTGTGTTTAAACGGAGGGATACAAAACTAGTATAGAAACAGAATAAATAGTAGTCAGCTGTACATTTAGTATGTATAGTCACCATTTTTCTCCTTTGGGAAAGATTTTGTACATGCTGATTCCAGTTTTTTTTTCCCATTTCATACTATAAATAACACTGGTCTACACCCATTGTGGTGTCAAAGTGTTTTGAGCTGATTTTGGACAATTGCAATGTGCTGAATCCAAATATCACACTGGTTTTGCTCAATGAGGTCAAAATGTTGATTTGATGAAACATGCAATTTGCTTGTATTTACCTTTACAAATGTTTATGCTCATCAACTGTTGGATCATTTAGCTTATGAAAAGGATTAGAAAATGACATTTTTTTCCTCTAAAATCCGATTTCATATGAGAAATACTCCAATAAATCAATTGCTAATTTCAAAACATGTGATCGATTTAGTGGCAAAATCCATTTTTTAAAAATTGAGTTGGCATAAAAACTTGACCTGATACAGAAAAGCAGATGTCAGTTTTGGATTCAGCATTGCAAAAATGTCCTAAATCAGTTTTTAAAAAAATCCTAGACACCTTCAAAAAAGTATGTTTTGCAACCCAGTGTAATCAATTATTAGCCTATGATAATGAAACATTTCTTTTTTAGATTTATGGTACTGTAACTGTGTCATACTGAATAGAAGACCATCCTGAGTTCTTTCTACATCTAGTCATGGTTGTGCTGTTTCAACAGAGCTGCAGGACTTTGCACTGCTGTTAAACAAAAAGAGCCAACATGGAGGAAAAATATAAAAAAGGCCCATAAACTGTAAAGGGTTAAAAGTGAAAGAACATGACGTTATGATGTGTGCAGTAACATCAGTCAAGCTGAGTGTCTGTTGACTCCAAGAGGCAAAGACATCCTTTTATTTGCACCTAATGACCTAACAAATCTCCTTTCTCCGTGAAGCCTCCTTCAGAGCGTCGAGCAGCATCTTATCCGACATCTTCACTGAGAATCTCTGCTTCTCCTGCGTCGCTGTGCGAGTTTCAGAGAGAACGAGAGCTTCGCTGGTGCTGGTAGCCAGCAGTTACTTCGATAAGGTCGCTTTGGAGCTACAGTAATATAATTTGTGGCGGCGTGACACTGCTTCTGTTTTTTAATCAGGATTTATTATATTGCTTGTTGTTTCACTGCTTGCCAGGCAGACGTGAAGCGGCGAGCTGACAAACAGGCTCCGGTGTTTGTTCAGTGTTGCACTTCTGAGCTGAGCTGATGAAGACGTAAATCTGCACAAGCTTTACATTTTGGAGGAGAATGTGTCTCAGCTTATTAATTATTTACATTATTGAATGAGAGGGATCCAGAAATCAAGTTATTTGCAAGTTTATTTTTTTACAGCAAACTTGACCAGAGACGGCACTTTTTACACTGTTTAACACTCTGAACCATAAAACCCACCAGCAGGTCTGACAGACTCGTTATATATATTTAAATGAACACCATTTATCAAACTCTAAAAACAAAAAGAGCCACTGAATCGTGAACTCTCTGATGATCTTTGAACCACTCATCCATCTTGACCATCAACCAAACCTCAGCTTAAACTTGTGATAATTCATCAAAAACATTTTATTCTGTATTATTTAGAAATTCACCCAAAAATATACGATTAACAAAAACCAGATTCTGACAAAAAGAAAATATTTTCTCCTCCTTGGTGCAAATGTGAAGCCATGACTTACTCAGCTGCAATAAGGAGTCATTTGCCAAAAATTCGAGGAATTTTCCCATGAACCGAGCTGAACTCCAGGCTGTGTTTATACACAGCAGATAGGAGATAAATAAGGGAAAGTGGGAAACAAATAAAACAATGCAAGTAGTATCTAAAGTATGTAGAGCCACAGCATCGGTAGCACCTCTGGGTAAAATGTTGTACATGCTGGTGCCACTTTTTTTCAATTTTCGTAAATATTTTATGATTTATGATAGAAGCTAATGCACAAAACACACTGCTGAGCTCTCTCTCTATGTGAACATTGTTGTACAGCTTCTATAGAGGTGCGTGTTTTTATATTGCAGTGAAAAATGAAGCCACAGTGAGTGGAAAGGTGCAAAGAAAGAGAGAAAAGGCCTGCAAACCTGCTTGGGGTCCAGAGGGTTAAGAGGTTTTAAGGTTTTGCAGAGGACGGGAGGGGAGTCCAACCAAGCGAGCGACCAGCCCACACATTCCACACACGCCGGCATGTTGTCTCTACCTGCGTGTGAGGCACCTCTTTGTGTGTGTGTGTGTTTTTGTGCTTGCGAGGGAGACAATGAGTGTGTACGTTCCGGCTGGCGATGTTGACGGAGATGCCTTTCGGACACAAACGCGAGCCTGTTCGCCCGAGCTGATGAGCCGTCAGGAAAAAGGTCTGAGTGTGTGCGCACGGATGACGGGCTGTCAGTTGTCAACATGCTGCTGTGTGTGTGTGTGTTTGTTGTGTGTGTGTGTCTCTCACCAGGTTTTCCTGGTTGCGTGCGTTCACCCGGTTCTCATCCCCTCTCATGTACTTCACCTCCTCCACTCCCTTCATCTTGTATTCATCTGAGGAGAGAGAAAGTCGTGATTAAAAGGAGGAGAGAAACAAACAAAAACATGTATTTTTTTTATCTGCCAGATAAGAAGCCAAATTCCTTTCAGTCATCCATCCTCATCTGTGTCATCTGAAAGGCCGAAACAAGTGAACCGTGTCACATCATCAGCGGCACTGTGCTCTCGCTGCATTACATCACCGCGACCCGCCACTATTCCATCGATTCTAGTTCTAATATGTGGAAGGTAATCTGATAACTTCCACCTGATGCAGCCCTTTTGAAAGTGGACGTGACAGCGGAGGTTTAAGCAGGAGGACTCATCTCCTTTCCATTTCAGACGCAGCAGCTCGTCTGAGGAAAAACAGCGAGAGGGGGGGACGCACGGAAACAGGAGAGGAGACAAGAAGAAAAAAAAAAGAAAAAGAGCTAAGACGGAGCGAGCTGGAGGGGGGATTAAAGATCAGCCCAACAGCTTCGAGGCTACACGGACAGCTTAGACGAGCTCAGTGGTACCGACACCACGCCCAGCGCCGTCCGTCCTCGCTCGCTGCTACAGCTAGAAATTAGGGCGATAAACCCGGCATTATGCTTACTGATCCGAGGTTACTCACATGGCAGCACTGTCTGGATTCCATATAATTAACCCTAAGAACAGTGGAAATACATGCAGATACAGAACAACTGGGAGTTAAATCCGTCTGTCGGTCCAGTGGAGAGACAGAACTAGTTGTGCTGCATTATTCAGGACAAACTAATCATTAAGGAAACTAATTATGACAATTGATTGTGATATAGATCATCTTTCACGAGAAAAAAAGAAATATTGCAGTGTAGTTTGGTAACATTTCAAAAACATTACAAAACCAGGATGACGGTATTTATTGACATCACATCAGCAGTAAGTTCTGCCCTCCAGGTTCAAGTTATTATCATGACTATTAAAGAACTGGTGATTATTTTTATAATTACCCAATAAAATGTCAAATAAATGTTGGCTACAGATTTGTTGGTGACATTTATATGTATATATTGCCTTTTTTTTTGACCAACCAGCAATTCAAAAACCAACTTTCAGCCCACTTAGAATGAAATTTGAGGCTATGTTTGTATGACAATATCTCAGGAGCTATTAAAGATCAAATCCTGATATTTTTACGGCTATTTCTCATCATGTCCATTCATTCAGAATCTGCAATATTAGACAAGTGGATCAAAAAAATATCTGGGTGAGCTGAAATATGAAAAGAAGTTAAACAAAAAGTCCCATCTTTAAGCACACATTAACAAAAAAATAAGTCAACTAGTGATGTTTGAGTCTGAATCATATGTAGCTGCATGTCACAATAATACAAAGCATCAAGAATAGTTTTTAATATCAAAAACTTGATCACAAAAAAAAAAAAAGGTTCGTTTTGTTGAGATTTCAGAACCGACTGAGCAGGTATGACAACCAGCAAGCAATGTAAAATTTCAAAAAACAGAGAAAAGATGACATTTTATCCCCTTTTGTTTTGCTCATGTGAATTTGATTGCGACCTCCTGCACCTGCTTCCTGTCCTGACTCCTCCCCCTGCTTGCATGATTGGACGAGCACTGCAGCACACCTGTGATCAAGCCAAGTCATGTTTTTTTCTTCTTCTTCTTCTACCAGGTAAAAATGTTTAAGAACCGGTTCTCATTTGCAAACATGATGTCAGTTACCACTACACCTGTTTTGTAAAGCTGCTGCCAGCCCGACAGTCAGTGACAGCTTGTGTGTTTTGTGCAGCTCGCCCACGTGTCTCCCTGTTTGTGAGAATAGTACGAGACACTAGATTGCAGGAGGAAGGATTTGTGCCAGCTGAGGGATGCTCATTTAAGTTGACGCATCGTTGTGGTTTTAAGTGTCGTCTCAGCTCAAATCATCACATCTTCAGAACAATTTCTGCTCAACTGTCTGTGATTTTATAGCATGAAATATGGATATTTATAAAGACATTTGTGCAATTGTAGTCTAATATATGTAAAATAATTTCCATGGTAACATTTTTCAAGCACATTTTTTCACATGTGAAATTTGAGGCTATGACTGGATGAGAGTGTCTAATTCTCAACATTATTTTTTCCATCATGTCACTGGTTCAGAATTTGCAATACCGGACAAATAAATTGAATAATCTGATGGGTACGCTGAAATATGAAAAGAAATTGGAGCCATCGTGAAAACTCC
>NW_007577830.1:813710-822090 GCF_000690725.1 Stegastes partitus | reverse complement strand
GAATCAGGTGTGCTGGAAGAAGGAAACATCTAAAACATGCTGGACTGTGGCCCTCGAGGACCAGGATTGGCCTCTTGTACTTTTGTTTTGGTAAGAACAGGAAAGATAAGTCAGGATTTGGTTTTGGAGCTTTGGTTAGAACTTCTGGTAGAATCCTCTGTTATATTATTTTCTTGTATCTGAGCAGCATCCGTCACCCTTAGTTCCTACCTTTATTGTGATCTGTGTGTATGTGTGTTTATATTCTTTTTTTTCTTTTTTTTAACTGTCAACTGTCGTTAACCAAAGTCTATCTGGATGTTCTTGATTACTTGCCTCAGAGAGCTGGGTTGTGACATGTTTAATGAACTACTACACCCTCATTCACTACCTATAACAAACACTTGACAGTTAAATGAGCAAAACATGACATCTGCCAAATGTGACACATCGCACTGTGGTATTGACAGAAAGCATTAAACTATATACTAGTGCCAAACTTTACACTGTGCATGCATGCATTCAAATAAAACGTAAATATAGGGTACCACATTGTAAACGGGAAAGGATTGGGGACATATTTTAGAACAGAAAAGGACCTGAAGGGCTCATAACATGGCACCACGATAAATGTGACCGCGACGTAAAATGATACGACGCCTTAAAACCTCCACATGCAGCACCTTTACGCAAGACCGAACCCCGGCCTAACCTTGAGCGGAACAATACGAGCAGGCCGCCAGTTCTGCTGACTACCTGATTGTTGGGCACATAAACTGATAAAGCAGGCGAGATGCTGATAAATACATACAAGCGCGGAACACTTGGCTTTATCTGTTGCGCACTTTGTATTTTGCCCTCTCTCTATCAGCAATATCTGTCACCGTGTTTATGCCCGTGTCTCTGTCCGTCTGTCTGTCTGTCTGTGGGCCTTTGTACCCAGCTGAAGGCTCCACCGCTCCCTTCTGCTCGGCTTGCTCCTCGACCCACCTGGATCACCTGCGTGTTCACATGTTTACGCGCGCCGTGTTCATCCACCGCTTTACGCGTGCGTCACCGCCGCGCCGAGCCGAGCCGAGCGCGGCCTGCGATCGTTAGATATTCAGAATAATTCGAGCAGAAGCAACGCGGAGGAGGGGGGAAAAACTGGCAGAGATTAAGAGAAAGAGACGAGAGAAACAAATACTTTTCTGCTGTTTGCCTCAGGAATGTAAACGAGCCGGAGCGAAGCAGCTCCTGTCTGAGCATGCCGACGCACACAAACACTTTCCTAACACAGCGCAGGCTCGTCGGGGCCTCTGTAAACACGCGGCACATACAATGCTACGGCAGGAAGCGAGAATTAAGAGCCGTATCCTTCGCGTTCCAAGAGCGACGCGCATCAATTTCAAGCCATATAATGTGTAGCTTGAGGCAGATGAATAGAAAAAGGGGGTAAAAATTAGCCACTGCTGCTGCGTAAATAGATCTAAATGGACGTTTTGGAGCGGAGAGGGGAGAGGGGGGGGGAAAAAAAGGAAAGAGTGAGAAAAATGTCATTTGGTAATTTGGGTTGAGCCTGACAGGTTCAAACGCCTGAATGTTGTGGAGAGCTTAATGTGACGGTTATAGATAGATCAAAGTGACCCAGCTTACACCAATCAGGACTCATCACATCACAGAGTTAGATTCAATTTGGATGGAAGCAAGAAAAGAAAAAAAAAACTGGTCTTGCTGTGTGTAGTGTATAGATATGTGTGTGTGTGTGTGTGTGTGTGCAGTTATTGTCACAAGAAATGACAAGTGTGTTTCGTCACGCCGACGCCGGGCCTCGCTCTGGGTGAGAGGGAGGGAAGCCGTCAGAGAGAGCAGAGATGAAAGGGAAGGACTATTTTGAGAAGCCGTGATTTTTTGTGATGTGGACATCTTTCTCATCTCTGATTAGAGACCCGGGCTCTGCGCTGACCTTAAGGTACCAACTGCGCGTGCACGAGGGTGTGTGTGCGTGCGTGTGCATGTGTGTGTGTGTGTTTCTATTTCAGACGTCTTTGAATCAGCGCGTTTGTCATTTCATGCAAGTGCAGAGTTAGTCTGGGTGTGAGTCATTTAAAGAGCCTTATTTGGGCATGAGTGTGTGTGTGTGTGTGTTTTGTGTGACACTGACTCCGTGTGTGTGTGTGTGTGCTCTCTCACAGCTCCAGCTAGCCTGCCTGTCCTGTGGCTATGTCAGTCTGTCCTTCCTGCTGTGTGTCCTCCCTCTCGGCTAGTCTGGCTCCAGGCCATCGCCGGCCCGGCCGTGACATTTACACCTGAACACCAAGTTTCATCTCTGACACACACACACACACACACACAGTACGGCACACTGAGAGACACACACTCGTTCCCATCAAGTGGGGATCAGCTATGAAAGGGAAAAACGGTAAACAGAAATGAACGTTGGGCCTTTTTTTTTTTGCCCGGCGGGTGTGAAATGATGAAAAGCCATCAGGAAACGCATTTTGAAATATTAGAGTTTATTACAGCAGTGCCAACTCAAAGCTAATAATGACATGAAGCTGTTTGAGTTTGGCGCTGACCTCCTGGGAGCTGCTCATGGATCTGATGGAGACACCACAACACAACCGACTGGTGCAGAAATCTGACTTTTGTTGCTGCTGCTGCTGGATAAATATGAGCACACCTTTCAATACATGTTGAAAGATGACATGATAAATGATGCAGAATAACCTCCAGCATCTGTCATCTGATGAGCATCTCTGCTGACTGCTTCATAATAAAAGCCTCCCTGCAGCTAGCTGGAGAAAATCCACAACAGGAGGAGCAGTCCAGGTCAGATCGGCGTTAACTTGTGTTAATTTGTAAGCTTTGTGTTTGCTGTGAAAATAAATCAGTAAACAGTAAAACCAGGCTGACCCCAAAAAGTAGAGAAACTAAACCAGGCCTGCACAATATAAACCTGTAATGTGCTATAACTTTGTTCTATTTTGTGATGACGATATCCATCCATCCATTACCTATACACGTCTTAATCCTCACTAGGGTCGTGGGGGGCTGGAGTCTATCCCGGCTGACTCAGGGTGAAGGCAGGGGACACCCTGGACAGGTCACCAGTCTATCACAGGGCTACACTTAGAGACAGACAACCAAGCACACTCACATTCACACCTACGGACAATTTAGAATCACCAATTAACCTCAACATGTTTTTGGACCTTGTGGGAGGAAGCAGGAGAACCCAGAGAGAACCCACGCTGCACGGGGAGAACATGTAAACTCCACGCAGAAAGATCCCGGTGCCCCCACCGGGACGCAAACCGGCAACCTTCTTGGTGCGAGGCAACAGTGCTACCAACTGCGCCACCTTGCAGCCCCTGATGACGATATGACTCGGGATAAATAAATGAATATTATTTTGCCCTAAAAGATATACTGCAAACACAAACTCCACACATTGACTCGTCTGTGTTGAGTGAATAAAGAAACTAAACTAGAAAAGAACTTCTGAGCGTGTCAATGCAGCCTTTACACGTTAATATGTTGATATAATTAATAATAATTATACCAACATAATAATATAATTTAATAATAATAATCAGTACCTTTCAACGTCTCAGAGCTTTTACTTTGAAAGTGCGTTCCAGTATCAATCAACACCTTGGAGTCTCTGGTAGCTCACAGAGGGGAATTCTTAAAACTCAAACTGTGTAAAAACCGTAGAAGACACACATGTGAATGAGTCACGATCAACGTCTTGTGAGCTGTTTAAACTCTTGAGTGAAGTTTCTGGTGTAAAGGATGCCGGAGCCACAGGGTTCCAATCAGGCCTACTGATTTCAATGGGGGAATTTAACACAGTTTTTAAATGAATTTTGTAAAAACCGTACGACGAATCACTACTAAAAGCCAGAGCACGCCATTCATGATCGGGCCACACGTTTTGATGTCTAATTTGTGTCAGAATAAAAGTATAAGAATAAGCCTGAGGAACAGTAACAAGTGTTAAACCTAATAACACACTACACTGAACAAACTGCACATTAATACCCAACCAGTTAAGCAGAACATTTAAATAAGACATTTTAAACTGTTTAATTTTCCCTTCTTTAGCTATTTTTTCTAAATTAAAAAAAAAACATCTTGACATTTCCTTGCTATTCTTTCCTTCTTGAGCCATCGTGTTGACGAACCTCGTCATCACCACTGATTTCAAAGTTTTCACTGTGTTTAACATGGCTATACAGTGATTTCTCTCCAGTTTCTATCCCTCTACTCATTCCTGCACCTCTGTTTTCTTAATAAAGCTTCATGGAACTGGTCTCTAATGACCTGTACGTCTGTGTCACACTGGGATCGTCTTTATCAGTCCTTCAGGCTACACTAATCCGAGGGAACCCACAACAGTCACATTTAGAGACGGACAGGAATGTGCAGAGACGGATCGTGTTTTATTTTGAAGATCAACATCTGCTCTGTGATGATAACAAGGTTGCAAATAGGGGACGCTGGCGTGTGCGGGTCGTTTGATTGGATCTGTGAATGGAAGCGACGCATTCAGTAAACAACACACGGACACGGTGGTGACTTCAGGATTTGTAGGTCAGTGAACTTTTCAGAAAACTCTCGATATGTAAAGAGTTTTTTTTACCAGTTTATGGAAAGAGGGGAAATGATTCCTGCAAGATCAGAAACCCATGCACCACGTCTAGTCATGTGAGGTCATTAAAAACACACACATGCACTCACACCCTTTTTTTAAAGATCAACTTTATTGATCCCACAGTGGGGAAAGTTCACGGCTACAGCAGCTCCAAAATGAAGTATTTAGATCAGTTTGAAGTTCTGGATCAGCTCCTCGGTCACACCTGGAAGCCGCCCAGTACAACCACCAGCTAACCCCCAGTTAAGCACCGAGCAGCTCCAGAGTCATTAAAGGGCACTTCAGCAGCGATAACGAGGGATGTGCAAGTGCTGCTCTCACCTTCTGGCGCCATATTTATCCTGCCAGCCCGGGGGATTGAACCGGTGACCTTCGGATCGCCAGCGTCCGTCCGTCTCTATTTCCGCCCTACAGAGGAACGATTTCAACCAGCTCACAAGCTATTTGCTGGGAGTTTGTTTTGGTTTTTCTCGAGGGAGAAGAGAGAATCCTCTGAAATGTGACGACACAAAAGGGTTCATTCAAGACCGCAGCCGCTACCTGTTATATTTCCAAGGTCTGCGTGCCCATTTAGCAGGCTGATAGAGAAAGCTCCGAGTGCCAGTTAAAGCACTGATAAAGCAATCCTGTTTCACTCCCTGGAAGTGAAACGCAACATTGATCCTGCTGCAGGGAAATCAACATACCTGCTCTGTGTCAGACCCAGACAGGCAATAACACAGCGTTCAGTCAGGAGGACAGGCTGTCCGCGGCCTTAAAGAGCACCAGCGCTTAAAACAGTGAAACCTGCACGCCGCCTTGTTTTGTATAAATGCTGTTGTGCCACATATGCAGCCAGCGCTACATTGGTTATCGCCGCTCCGATCTGCTCTGGCTGTAATTATCGCACACATCAATAGCATGATGTTGTGGAGAGTGTTGCTATTTTCCCTTGTCGTCCTTCAGTGTTTGTGTAATGGAGCTCAGCCTTTTCCGGTTATTGTGCGAGAGGGGTTGGGTGGGAGGGATGGGGGGAGGTGGGTTTAGGGTTAGTGGCCGTAGTCTGACAGCCTGAATATCTGGGACACACAAACGCAGACTCACAAAGCACATGAGGACAGACTGAGTGGCAGACAATCTGTTGGAGGCGGATCAGGGCGAGCAACAAGAGCGCTCGCTGTCTCGCTAAACGACGCACTGATACACCGACACATGTACGAACGCAAACACAAGTCTGCCGGGAGCGAATCTATTTCTGAGGCGGTGCTGACTGACCAGAACCAACCGATCCTTTTCCGCCTCAGTCATGAGAAGTGCACTGGATGCAATGAGCCGCGCCGGAAAACAATGTCTTGTAACTGTTTAACTGGAACTTCCTGAACAATTTAATATTATTTAACAGACTTTTATTGTTTTGTTAAAGAACAGATAATATGTAGTTTGATGTATATATGTAGTAAATGGTAACTGTATAAATAAATAAAACAATCTGCAAATTCACAGATAGCAGTTTTTCTTTTATAACATTTAACTGTAAAATTACACAATTTCCTGTTCTAAATTACAGATAATATCTAGTAAAATAACAAAAGTAGTCTTTTACGTGTTAACTGTAAAAAAATATATTTTTATAGAATTAAATTTAGCTAAAATTCTAGTTATTTTACAGATAATGCAACATGAAGGACTAAAAGTTTAAAGTACAGATAACATCTAGTAAAATCACAGAACTAAAGTATTTTACTACCTGTAAGAAAAAATGAAATAATAATAATAATAATAATAATAATAATAATAATAACAACTCTACTTCCACTACATTAGCAAAAAAACTAAAACAAACAAACAAAAAAACAGTTGTTTTACATATATTGAAATATAAAAGATTGGAAAAATGATTTTAAAAAATTTAACTGTTATTTACAGATTTTTCCTGTTTTGGTAAATTCTGTAAAATATCCAGTAAAATCACAGGGGGGAAAAAATCAAAATGAAAGAAAACTGTAAATGTCCACATCAAAAAAATGTATCTTTAAAAATGTTGACCAAAAGACATGTTCAACAGTGAAGTTGTATTTAAATATGCAAAAATGTTGGAATACACTCACTGTAAAAAACTAAATCAATAAAAACAAAAAATGCAAAATGCAAAAACAGAAGGCCAACCTGTAATTAGCATCCACAACCCAAATCTGTATTTTTTATTTTTTATTTTTTTACTAATTTCACTTACTTTTTTGGCACATTTGACCACCAAATAACAAAAAAAGGGAAACAGATACTGAAAATGTCATTTTATAGATTTTTTTTGTTTTGTTTTTTGTTGTTTGTTTGTCTTTTTTGTTAGAATATGGTTAATATACTGTAAAATCACAGAAAAAAAGCATTGAATCTGCTGAAAATATCATAATTTTACAAATTACAGATGTAATTTTTACTGTTAATTCCACCATTTATTTATATTTTATGTTTTTAAAACACCACAGTACTTTTTTTTTTAATGCATTTTTTCTGGCACCTTTGCTGCCAGATTTGCACGGCTTCTTCTTTTTTTTTGTTTTTACAGTGCAGTTCGACAGGAGTTGGAATTAAAAGGGAAAGAATGACTTCACAACATGTGACAACGACGACTGTAATGCTGCGCAGCTCCAGAGCGGGAAACAAAAGATAAGAGCCTACGTAGATAAGCCCAAGACGAGATGGGAGGATGAAGACAGAAGATGTTATTAGGGGTTGTGGCCTGGGATAACTCTAATCCAACACAAACCAGGTCACTATCATCCTCCACCTCCGCACACACACACACACTCAGAGAGGAGCTGGAACAGTGGCCTATCACAGCCTCCGCCACTCCGGATTCCCCTTTAGCCAACTGACAGCGAGGCGAAGGGGGGATAGGATGGAAGCGAGAGGGAGGAGGAGGAGGAGGAGGAGGAGGAGGAAGGGATGTGAAAGGACACAAGGTTCTGACCTAATGTTGCGCCGGAGAGGGAGAAAGAGGAAAAGAGCTGCAGAGAAAAAGAAACGCTGGGAGACGAAGGCAGGAAGAGAGGGAGGAGGGAGAACGGGGTGCACGGACCCAAAATAGAGCGACGGAGGGAGAAAGAGGAAGAGAGGAGCGAGGCCTTGAGCAGGGGAAGGGATCCAGAGAGAAGTTAAGGAGGAGGAGAAAAAAAATAAAAAGAGAGAGAAGCGTCATAAACGTCACTCTGCCTTCCTCTCTCTCAAGGAAAAAAAAGCTCCACTCCTCCCACCTCGCTCTGGTGCTGGAGGAGGGGATCTGAGAGGAAAAGGAGCAGAGAGTCAAAGAGAGGTGAGAGGCTGGATGGGATGGAGGAGAAAGAGAGAGGACCTCCTGTGGATCGTCATCTGCCACATTCGTCCGCCCGCCCGCTCGCAGTCCAACCAGAGTGTTAATTCTTAATCGCCGTTAATCCCTCAGCCACCCATCATCATCATCACCATCATCATCATCTCTCTCCCTGCTCCGTCTCTGGCTTCCACTTCTCATCACACAACAGCCGGCTGCGTACAATTAAAGCTTGGACCGCGGCTAACGATTATATTCATCTTTAATCTGTTGGGTGTTTTTCAATTAATCAAGTCGATGAAATTCAGCACCGTTTTCCAGACGTCTTTAGTCCAAACTGACTCATTGGCTCGTCGCTTTAGCAGCACGATTTAGCACAAACCCAACATTTTGACACATACAGAAGCAGTTTTAACCCTCTGAACCCCACCAGCGGGTGTCTTTAAAAAAGATAATCTGTGATGTGCGAATCC
>NW_007577830.1:806058-812895 GCF_000690725.1 Stegastes partitus | reverse complement strand
TCGTTGTCTTTGACGGAGAACATGTCTCGGATGTGGAATGGCAAGTACAACCGTCCTTAATCCTTCGCCTGTGTTCTTGTACGTGGATCGGTATCTGGGCCTGGACCAGTTTTGAGGGCATCCACTCTGTTTCCAAATATGTGATGTAAGAACATATTTTGTTGCAGGTAGTGACGTTTTGAAACCTAAAACCAGACGTCCACATGTAGACGCATAAACGGAGGATTCGCAGATCTTCACTTCGGATTTTGACAGAATCGTTTTTAATGCCGTAAATCTGCGTGTGGACGACAAATCGTAGAAAAATATCTTACCCTGCTACGTGTGGACGAGGCCTAAAAAAAGAGCCGTGAGTAACTCGGCTGCGACCAACAGTCACATGACAAATGTCGGGGCTTTTTAGCTGAACTCGGCTGAACTGCAGGCAGTGTTTACACAGAGCAGACAGGAGGCAAGTCTGGGAACAAACACAAATGTAGGCAGTAAAATATCTACGGTATGTGGAGCCACCATGTATCTTCTAGCATTTCTAGCACTTGTGACCATTTTATCTTCAATTTTGTTAAATAAACAATCCCTTTTTATGATTTATGGCAGTATAACTGTGTCACACTGCATAACAGACATTTCTGCTCTCTTTCCAGCAACAGTTATTCATGCTTGTGCTGTTTCCATAGAGATGCAGGACTTTATATTGCAGTAAAAAAAAAACTGAGCCCACTGTGAATAAAAATGCAGCAAATAAAAAAAGCTCAACAATTGCTTGAGTACAGAGATGTTAAAAAAAGCTAAATCAGTTCTTAAAATTGTTATTATTAATTGTGTCTTGAGTGAATTCAGTGACTAATGCGGCTAAATGTTCTGACTCACGACCCAAAGTGGCGTCTAAATCGTTCCCGCTTCACGATTAAAAGGTTAATGTGGTTCATCGTCCCACCAGGAAGCTCACATTGTAACAAACAGGCAACAACAACAACACAGAACAAACTAACGCAGGAAATTTGCAAATATGTAAACATGTATGTGCCAAGGTAGAGGCTGCTCGTTGTAAAAGATTTGACATGTTTAGTTTCCGCATCAAGCAGCGAAACAAAAAGGGTCGAACAGATTCAGTCACTTCTGTGAGAGTGAATCAGGATCTTGGTAGAAAGCTCACAGAGGAAACTTTTCAGAGGAAGCTTCAACATGCACGCGTCTGATTCGTGACTCTTAATATTTTTGCTTAATTTTAAATCTTCTTTTATCTCCGTCAAGATAAACTTAACCAAAGGGATGCGGTATTAAAATTGATTTTGCAATCAGAAGCCACGTTTCCAAATAATTGTCAAAGCAAACTTTAGAAATGCCGCAAAATCATCGACGTCTTTGGAGCGAATAAACTAGATCGCGTAGAGCCGTCAGAAGGTATCGGCTACATGACTTTTACAAAACAACAAGCAGGAAACAAAACCAGTTGTTCGCCAGCTGACGAAAAATCTCAAAGAATGAAGAAGTAAAAACAGAACATTCTATGAAATTAAAAACGAAAGAAGTCTTCAGAAGCTGCTTTCAATTGGAGAAGTTGTCATTAGTCCGTCCTGTCAGCTGGTATCTGTCACGTTTCATGTTGTCTGGAGATGAAGACAACAAAAGAAAATGGGAACAGCTGATCCACCGTGGAAGATAAACATTCACTACATCTGAACTTATTCGGGAAAAAAAAAGGTGTTTCCAATTTCTGTTGAACTTTTTTCCCCCCCTAAAATCTGTTTTTTTTTGTTTGTTTTTTTGCAAAATTGGGGCCATTTTTTATTTTAGTTTTCAAATTTTGCAGTTTCCATGAACTTTTTCTGCTGCAAAACTTAATGATCAACTGATGTCAATGCTTGTAAAAACTCCATTTACATCAATGCCTTTTTGAAAGTGGACACACTGTCGGTTTTTACTGACTCCTAAAAGACCAAATTTGGTTTCTGTAAGAAAAATCTCCAACCCACTTTGGTGTCAATATTATGGGATGTACCAGCAGAGTTTTCTCTTTTAGTTTCGTGTATTTTCTCATGGATTATGTTTGGTTTTGAAAGATCACAAATGTTTCTCGTCAACACATCTTTTCCATTTATTCAATAGTTTTTCCATCATAAAGGCTGCAATCAGGTATTGAAAGTATTTTAACCTAAACGATGATATTTTTATGAAACTGAAGAACAACATATTTCTTCATCATTTCCTACAACGTCACAGTTGGAAAACAGCTTTCTTTGATGGTTTAGTTGTATATAAATGTCATATTTGAAGGCAAACTCCAGGTTTGACTTGCTTTTATTATTTACTTTGTATCGAGGTCAGATTATTCTGATTTATTCATATTATCTGCGTGTATGTATTTATTGTCTTTAGAGTTCTTCATTAGCATTAAAATGACTGCCTGTGTACCTCGACAAATGGACTAAAGTGGTAAATCATAATTAAACCTATTTCCTCCTGCACTTTTAGGTCTATAAAATGATTTAAAATATATCAATATTGACTGAAATTAAACATTTTATCCTGATAAAAACGTTCAGCTTCATCATCCAGCCCTCCTTGCAAGAGACAGAATTTTCAAAAAATTTAATCTGAAACAGGAAAGGTGTTTTTTTTAAGTTTCCCACAATGCAACTCAGTCGTGTCCTACTTTAAAGGCTTCCTGAATGGCTTCTTTTAAACCACACACCGCAAGTTTATAACAATCCTCTGCTCAAAGACTGTTAATGAATTACATTTTACAACAAAACAAAGCAAATGTAAAAATCAGGAAGTAAAAATTAAATCGAGTGCCACGTTACTCCAACACTAATGGTTCGATTATACAGCAAAATATAAGCAAAAATTACCCAATTTTATTTAGAAAATGTTCAAATGAAATGAATAAATACAATTTAAAAACAGAAAAAAGGAGCTTCCAAGATTTCAGACGACCCCGATGGCATCAAATCTACTTTTTCCAACTTCCAAAAGCTTCCTCCAGAAACCCTGCACAAAGGTTATCAGAGGCCGAGCAGTACTTTATGTTTAACTAAATTAGCCCCTTTAAGTATATCTGCACGTTGTCAACATCCTTCTCTTCCTGCTCCACCTTCCTTTCGCCGCCTCGCTCTCTAGTCTCACCTCTCCTCACCTTTATGTTTCCCTTCCTCTCGGTTTCCTTCCCCGCGACCAAAACATGGAGAACATTAGGGACACGTCGTGAACACCTCCATCACGCTAACCGGCTACTTCCCCTCTCTTACATGAACTGTCAACACGGATGACGCCAGTAAAACCCGTTGCAGTTGACAGTTATTGTCTGAAATGGAGAACTTGACGGCCCTGCCGGAGGGGCTCGGGGAGCCGTAATGAAGAGAATGTATTGTGAAAACGGGCCCATGCTGAGCAATTACAACCGAGCGCGAATGGAGCTGTGAGGGTTTTATTGACTGACCGGTGAAGAGGTCTCCGTTGCTGTAGGCCTTGCCGCGTCCCTCCTCATCGTTGGGCACGGCCGACACCTGCTTGGCCGAGGTGCAGCCCATGGCCTCACACTCTGAAGCCTCTCCTCATCGCACTCTCACCTGGGCGGGCGACAAAACAGAGACACTTTAAAATCAAACACGAGACAATGAACAACACTGCTGTTCTGTTTTTAGATATCTGCACGCTCTTGATCGGTTACAGTCAGTGGAAAAGGCTTCTCAGAACAGCTTCTCTTCAAAGAAAACACCCGAAGCTACGGATCTGGTATTACCAACACTTAACAGCACCGTGTTTAATGTCATTTGCTTCAGAATCGAAATAAAATCAAAAAGTACTCTCAGCAGCATTTTGGCCATCCTCTGTTTGGTTTTGATGCAGCACATTAAAGCAGAAACATTCCCTTCCCCTTCACAGAAGTGTTACAAACAGGCTCAGCGGAAATAAAAGGTTGAAGCAAACAGATTCAACAACACAGCAGCTGCCAGTACATGTAATGAGGGCAGGGACACAAACAGCCTGTGATTCATTATGATTGTCCAAACAATTAATACTACATGAATATTTTTTACTTTCTTACTCTGTATGTATTTTAAAATGTCAAAAGATTGCAACTAATTCCCACCGAAAGTTCAAAACCAAACAGGGCTGTCTTACTCCACAGTGTTATGTAAGAAAGATTGTGACGCCTCAACAGTTTTTTTTCTTTGATAAACTACCTAAAGCAGCACTGATTTATGAGTTTTGCTCCTAAGGGGTGAAACGGTCTGCAAAGATATATTAGCAACTTGAAGTTATGATTATGTTTTGAAAAACCTGCATTACCGGAGTTGTGACCTTGCAGCGTTTGCTTCTCTCCTGCTCTCTGTGCTCAGATGTTCATTTTGTCAACGGAAGCTTAAACGAAAGCTTTTCGTTGACGACCCTTTTTTCCACTAATTTGTAACAAGAATAAGAAATATTGACAACAAAAATTAAAACGAAATCTCTGTTCATTATCAATTGACGAGTAAAGACGTGACGATAAAGATGGCCTGCCGGACAATCTGGATTGCAACCATCCTCTATGACAGTGTTTCTCAAAGTGTGTGGCGCCCCCCCGATTCAAATTTTAACAGCGATCACAGTACAAAAAAAAAAACAAAAAACTCTGCTAACAGAAAACCTTTCAACTTGGGCAAATGAGTGTAGAAAGGTTTTTGTCCTCTGAAGGGTGGCCTGACAGAAAACGCCTGAGAACCACTGGTCTAGATGATTAAACACATAGTTACAGGGATGCTTACAGTGGAGGTTTTACTACCATGACAAACATCCTTCTGCAAAATCTATGACAGTACAACAAAACTGTCAGACTAAAATGAGGCAAAAAAAAAAAAAAGAAATGAGACTAAAACTAAAATTGATTTTCCCAGACTAAATTTGAACTAAAACAAAATAAAACTAAAAGTCTAAAATGTGTCTTTAACTAAATCCAGTCTTCAGTGACTGACTGAAATTAAATTTTAAATTCTTGTCAAAATTAACACTTCACAAATGTACATTTTCATACAACTAAATGACCTCTAAGCCGTTCTCATCTACATATTTTTTAAGTGGACATTGGAATGAGAATGAACCAGTGACAGAACATCAGGACTGCATGTTAACCAGCAGTGACTTTAGATCCTTTTCCAAGCTGCCGCTCTGCAGATAAAGTACTGATTTTATAACTGCAATGCCATTTGACGAGTAGTGCTCAGAGAGAAAGTTAGAAGTGAAAGTCATGGTCTAGTGCTGTCAATCACAGCAGCATAGAGAGTTTCCTTCCTGAAGGGGGCGTGGCCAGCAGCAGCTCAGCTACACTTAAAGCTGCAGACACTAAAACAGCACATTTAGAGCAACGGTAAAACCACATAGTCATCATGAAATGAACTATACTGAAAGTATTTTGAAGATGTTCTGGGTCAAATGGGGCACAATAAGAGGCCTTGAAGTCATTTAGTCCACTGTTCTTGGTGATCATTATCTGCAGGTCGACTCATTTCATTTATCTTAAAAGCTCTACCTCAGAAGCAAAAAAAACTGTTTTTCATTCCAAAAAAAATTAAACTAAAAGCCTCTAAACCAGCAGGACAGCTGACACAAATCTGCGAACGCCACTGTCAGTCAATCACACACACACACTGTCAGTCAATCACACACACACACTGTCAGAGGCATTACACTATAGATAGTCTCGGTGTCACTCACACATGCCATATGCTGTCATTGACAGAGCCCATCTGACTGCTGCCAGTTACAAAACACACACAGACGCACACACACACACACTCACCGGCAGCTGATGATTACCCATCAACAAAATTAAATCTGCGGCACCGGTACACCAGCGAGAGGAGGAGGTGGCGGAGAGTGCTGAATGAAGAAGAGGCAGAAAACACAGAGGAGAGAAATAAACACAGAGAACAGGGAGGAAAGTAGGTGGGTTGAGACGACGAGGGACGAGGTGAAGGAAAGGACGGACAAAAGGTGAGATAGAAAGGAGGCCAAAAGAGAGAGAGAGACGAGGGCAGAGCTTCAAAAGAGCGCCGCCTGGCCCTCCTCCCTCCTTCAGGACGTTTGAAGTTGACAGGAGGCCAGTGTTTACTTCTGTGTTTAGGCTGCGGCCAACCAGCCTCCATCTCTGTGGACACCACACAAAGCGCCAGGTGTACAGGAGGCGGGGAGCGGCCGCTGTGGTCGGTGTGTATGGGCACTATATGACTGAACTGCATGGATGACCAGTTTATTGTGGTTGTGTAGTTATCGGACAGCTTTGCAAAAGTTTTCACGCGTGATAGTGGAAAAAAGCTTCCATCCATCCATTGTTCTGTGTTTATACAGGTTGCATCACGGTGGCAGCGGGCCAAGCAGGGCATTCCCCATGTTTCTATCTCCAGTGATGTTTTCTAGCTCCTCCTGGGAGATCCTCAGGCGTTCCCAGACTAAATGAGATATGTGGCCCATCTGTATGAAATCAGTCGCATTGAGCCTTGGGCTCTAGCTGAGAGACCGCCCGAATTACGCTAACACATGATAAAATATTGATTTTGGGTTCATTACTTGGATCGGTCCATTTAGTTGTTTTCTACATGTAGGTAACATAATATTACAGAGCATGCATGAGCAGTAACACCAGAAAGAAGAATCACTTGTGCTTAGGCGTCGCGAGCAGTGTGTCACTGCCAGCCAATCATGTCCCGTGATTTCCATCATGTGGTAGCAACACGCCGCTTTTGTCATAATAGCCCAAGGTGCAATGCAACTGATTTTGTGCAGATGGGTCACAACCTTTCCAGTGAGTTCTGGGTCTACCTTCTCCAAGTTGGACGCACCAGAAAAACCTTC